>NC_086449.1:831465222-831712722 GCF_028390025.1 Pseudophryne corroboree | reverse complement strand
AGCACATGACGCAAAGAAAAAAAGAGGCGCAATGAGGTAGCTGTGTGACTAAGCTAAGCGACCCAAGTGGCCGACACAAACACCTGGCCCATCTAGGAGTGACACTGCAGTTTTCTAGCGAGAGGATGAGTGCTTCCATCCTCATGTGAATCTGAACCACTAGCCATGAACATAGGCCAGGGCCTCAGCTGTTCCTTGCCACTCCGTGTCGTAAATGGCATATTGGCAAGTTTACGCTTCTCATCAGACGCTTTTTTATTTTGATTTTTGGGTCATTTTACTGAACTTTTGTCGTATACTTGACGACACAGAGGTAGAGCAATGGACTACTGTACCGTACTGCTTTATATATATACTGGTGGTCACAGCAACATTCTGCACTGTCCCCTCCTACTATATACTGCGCACAACTAAAATGCAGCACAGGTATGGATGCATAGTATACTTGACGACACAGAGGTAGAGCAGTGGACTACTGTACCGTACTGCTATATATATATTGGTGGTCACAGCAACATTCTGCACTGTCCCCTCCTACTATATACTGCGCACAACTAAAATGCAGCACAGGTATGGATGCATAGTATACTTGACGACACAGAGGTAGAGCAGTGGGCTACTGTACCGTACTGCTATATATATACTGGTGGTCAGCAAAATTCTGCACTGTCCTCCTACTATATATACTGCGCACAACTAAAATGCAGCACAGGTATGGATGGATAGTATACTTGACGACACAGAGGTAGAGCAGTGGACTACTGTACCGTACTGCTATATATATACTGGTGGTCAGCAAAATTCTGCACTGTCCTCCTACTATATACTACAATGCAGCACAGATATGGAGCATTATTCAGGCAGATAACGTAGATATTTTCAGCACACTAAGCACAGATATTTGCAAGCACACTGAGCACAGATATTTGCAGCACACTGAGTACAGATATTTGCAGCACACTGAACACAGAAACTGAGAGAACGCTGCACGTCCTCTCACTATCATCTCCAATGCACGAGTGAAAATGGCGGCGATGCGCGGCTCTTTATATAGAATACGAATCTCGTGAGAATCCGACAGCGGGATGATGACGTTCGGGCGCGCTCAAGTTAACCGAGCAAGGCGGGAAGATCCGAGTCTGCCTCGGAACCGTGTAAAATGTGTGAAGTTCGGGGGGGTCGGATCCCGAGGAACCGAACCCACTCATCACTAACTAATTCACATGTGCTCTACGCACCATTAACCTGCGTGCTAATGGCGTGCACAGCGTGCACAAATGGGCTTCAGTATCTCATTTACAATAGCAGCATACAGTATGTGTCATCCATCGCCACAGCCCTGGTTAGAGAATCCCATAATCTCCCTTACAGTGCAGAGCCCGTTCTATGGTGGCAGAGCAGCCATATCTATTCCAGACGCAGAGCATGTTCCGTATGTTGTGCTAGTAACGTAACTAAATACATATTGGCAGCATTGACGCAGATCTGGGAAACATCGACTCCTCATGTAAGTCTACGGTAGGGATGACCATTGAGCAGCAATGATTGAAAATCATCGATGGTCATTGCCTGATGTCAGATGGTTTTTTCATCGATGCCAGCGACCCAACTAGTTTCTCACATCGATGGTAACCATTGGCCCGCCAGCCATTGGTTTTCATTTTCCACTGGCACTGCAGTGCAGAGCTACAAGGCTGCTAGCCAATAGTAGCCCTGCTCTGCGGCGCCAGCTCCGAGTTCACTCTTCTTGCTGTGTGTGCAGGCATGACAGCCTCAGCTGTCAGTCAGCTCTGCAGCCCCACCCACTCTCTGATTGATAGGTGGGCAAGACAGCTACTCGCGTCTTGCCTCGCCTCCATATGCATGGTCTCCGGCGGAGAAATGCATGGGATTCGGGATCTACATTACGCATGCGCCAAAATGATGGCAGGAACCATCGGTGGTGTAACATTGCATGGTTTCATACCATTGTTAGTTCTTCTAATGTTTTCCATCAATGATAACCATCGATGGAAAACATACTGATGGCCATCCCTAGTCTACGGTCACTCAGAATGGCCACCGCAACTGAGAAGTCGGAGCCTTGATTCCTGCATACAGGATCATAGTCAGGGGCTGACCAATGCCCCTAAAACAATTTTGCAGCCAATCCACATTAAATCCCACAAAATGGACGCTTCCTGTCAATCATTTGTGAATGAAGCCTCACTGCAAGCGTAATCACAAATCACTCGCTGTCAATTGTGAAAACATCGGCATAGCGTACAGCTGTCAATCAGGCCCATAGTTCAATGACCCTAAGGGGGTCTGATCAACAGGCAGCGATAGTAAAGATCTCTGTAGTTTACCAATAAATCCATCTGTCCACTTCCTACCCATGGTCTAGCACCCCGCACACTCTCGCTTTACTGTGCCTATACCTAGTGCTGTTGGCGCTTTCTCTGACCACCTGAGAACGGACTCCTGGCTCATGCTTGCCTTGTGTGCTTAAGGACCTGATTTTGCTTTTTCTTTTTGGCTACAGCCCTATGTTTCTGGTTGTTTTTGTCCTCCAGCTCCTGGGATGTTATGTATAGTAACGTGGCAGGAGGGCAGTGTAGGACTGTGGCTTGCAGTCATGTCACCGCTGACGTCAAGGCTGGAAGAACAATTTTAAAATCTCAATCTGTGCAGATTCAGGTCTTCCTGCCTTAGCTTTGTCATGTTGGCCCCAGTATTTTCTGACTCCAGCTTATTGCTGGCCCTGACTCCACCTCCTGATTCAGTACTTTACTCCATCATTTCCTTCCTACTAGTCTTCCTTACCTCAGAGCCCAGAGAGTTGTGACTTGTGGACCTTATGTAGCAAAGCCCAAGAGTCCTTGAATGGTAACTGCCAAATACTGTACCAGGGACCTGTGGGACTCCGAGCTCCTGATTGACCAGCGATAATAAATACACTTCTACCTTGGATCATGACGGATGCCCAAAAGCTCAACTTTTTTAATTTTGAGTGTGTTATACCACATCAAACTGGGCATACCAGTTGAGGAGCATGCTTTCTAGAATGTGGTGTGGCCGGGTGAATCAGGGTGTGTCTGGTTGGATCAGAGCATGGCTGAATGGATGGATTACGGTGTGGCTGGGTGGATCAGGGCGTGGCTGGGTGGATCAGGATGTGGCTGGGTGGATCAGGGCGTGTCTGGTTGGATTAGGGAGTGGATGGGTGGATCAGGGAGTGGATGGGTGGACCAGGGCGTGGCTGGGTGGATCAGGAAGTGGCTGGGTGGATCAGGGCGTGTCTGGTTGGATCAGGGAGTGGATGGGTGGATCAGGGCGTGGCTGGGTGGATCAGGATGTGGCTGGGTGGATCAGGGCGTGGCTGGGTGGATCAAAGCATGGCTGAGTTGATCAGGGCATGGCTAGGTTGATTAGGAGGTGGTTGGGTGGAATTGGACGTGACTTGGTGCATCAGGATGTGGCTGGATGGATCAGGATGTGTCTGGGTGGATCAGGGCGTGGCTGGGTGGATCAGGGTGTGGCTGGGTGGATCAGGGCATGGCTAGGTTGATTAGGAGGTGGTTGGGTGGAATTGGACGTGACTTGGTGCATCAGGATGTGGCTGGGTGGATCAGGATGTGTCTGGGTGGATCAGGGCGTGGCTGGGTGGATCAGGGTGTGGCTGGGTGGATCAGGGCATGGCTAGGTTGATTAGGATGTGGTTGGGTGGAATTGGACGTGACTTGGTGCATCAGGATGTGGCTGGGTGGATCAGGATGTGTCTGGGTGGATCAGGGCGTGGCTGGGTGGATCAGGGTGTGGCTGGGTGGATCAGGGCGTGGCTGGGTGGATCAGGGCATGGCTAGGTTGATTAGGATGTGGTTGGGTGGAATTGGACGTGACTTGGTGCATCAGCATGTGGCTGGGTAGGTGATAGAGATGTGGCTTCCTCATGGAAGTTTAGGAGATACCGTATGAAAATGTTTTTGATATCTTCCCATTTCTGGAATATCTGTCTTTCTTACCGCAGATACTGTATTGGAGTGGAGCGAGCTGGGGCAAGTCTGTCAGTGCTGCAGATAACTGGGGGGGGGGGGGGTGATTTATCAAGTCTTGCAGAGAGATCAAGTGGAGAGAGATAACAAATGAACCAATCAGCTTCTGTCATTTTACAGGCTGCGCTAGAAAGTTAGTATTTGATCAGTTGATACTTTATCTCTCTCCAAGATTTGATACATATCTTCCAATGTTTCTCTGACGTCCTAGTGGATGCTGGGGACTCCGTCAGGACCATGGGGATATAGCGGCTCCGCAGGAGACAGGGCACAATAATAAAAGCTTTAGGATCAGGTGGTGTGCACTGGCTCCTCCCCCTATGACCCCCCTCCAAGCCTCAGTTAGATTTTTGTGCCCGACGAGAAGGGTGCAATCTAGGTGGCTCTCCTGAGCTGCTTAGAATAAAAGTTTAAGTTAGGTTTTTTATTTTCAGTGAGTCCTGCTGGCAACAGGCTCACTGCTACGAGGGACTTAGGGGAGAGAAGAAAACTCACCTGCGTGCAGGATGGATTTGCTTCTTAGGCTACTGGACACCATTAGCTCCAGAGGGAGTCGGAACACAGGTCTCACCCTGGGGTTCGTCCCGGAGCCGTGCCGCCGACCCCCCTTGCAGATGCCGAAGTTGAAGAGGTCCAGAGGTCCAGAAACAGGCGGCAGAAGACTTTCAGTCTTCATAAGGTAGCGCACAGCACTGCAGCTGTGCGCCATTGTTGTCAGCACACTTCACCAACAGTCACCAACTGTCACTGAGGGTGCAGGGCGCTGGGGGGGGCGCCCTGGGCAGCAATGTATAATACCTTTTTATGGCTAAAATACATCACATATAGCCCTTGAGGCTATATGGATGTATTTAACCCCTGCCCGATCTCACAAACTCCGGGAGAAGAGCCCGCTGAAAAGGGGGCGGGGCCTATTCTCCTCAGCACACGGCGCCATTTTCCTGCTCAGCTCTGCTGTGAGGAAGGCTCCCAGGCTCTCCCCTGCACTGCACTACAGAAACAGGGTTAAAACAGAGAGGGGGGGCACTTATTTGGCGATATGATTACATATATAAAAATGCTATAAGGGAAAACACTTGTATAAGGGGTTGTCCCTGTATAATTATAGCGTTTTTGGTGTGTGCTGGCAAACTCTCCCTCTGTCTCCCCAAAGGGCTAGTGGGGTCCTGTCCTCTGTCAGAGCATTCCCTGTGTGTGTGCTGTGTGTCGGTACGTGTGTGTCGACATGTAGGAGGACGATGTTGGTGAGGAGGCGGAGCAAATTGCCTGTATTGGTGATGTCACTCTCTAGGGAGTCGACACTGGAATGGATGGCTTATTTAGGAATTACGTGATAATGTCAACACGCTGTAAGGTCGGTTGACGACATGAGACGGCCGGCAAACAAATTAGTACCTGTCCAGGCGTCTCAGACACCGTCAGGGGCTTGTAAAAACGCCCATTTACCTCAGTCGGTCGACACAGACACTGACTCCAGTGTCGACGGTGAAGAAACAAACGTATTTTCCTTTAGGGCCACACGTTTCATGTTAAGGGCAATGAAGGAGGTGTTACATATTTCTGATACTACAAGTACCACAAATAAGGGTATTATGTAGGGTGTGAATAAACTACTTGTAGTTTTTCCTAAATCAGATAAATTAAATGAAGTGTGTGATGATACGTGGGTTTCCTCCGATAGAAAATTATTGGCGGTATACCCTTTCCCGCCAGAAGTTAGGGCGAGTTGGGAAACACACCTTAGGGTGAATAAGGCGCTCACACGCTTATAAAAACAAGTGGCGTTACCGTCTCCAGATACGGCAGCCCTCAAGGAGCCAGCTGATAGGAAGCTGAAAAATATCCTAAAAGTATATACACATATACTGGTGTTATACTACGACCAGCAATCGCCTCAGCCTGGATGTGCAGCGCTGAGGGGGCTTGGTCGGATTTCCTGACTGAAAATATTGATACCCTTGACAGGGACAAGATTTTATTGACTATAGAGCATTTTAAGGATGCATTTCTATATATGCGAGATGCGCAGAGGGATATTTGCATTCTGGCATCAAGAGTAAATGTGATGTCCATATCTGCCAGACGACAGTGGTCAGGTGATGCAGATTCCAGACGGCACATGGAAGTATTGCCGTATAAAGGGGCGGTCCATCGGACCTGGTGGCCATGGCAACAGCTGAAAAATCCACCTTTTGTTACCCCAAGTCACATCTCAGCAGAAAAGGACACAGTCTTTTCAGTCTCAGTCCTTTCGTCCCCATAAGGGCAGGCGGGCAAAAGGGCCAGTCATATCTGCCCAGGGGTAGAGGAAAGGGAAGAAGACTGCAGCAGGCAGCCCATTCCCAGGAACAGAAGCCCTCCACAGCTTCTGCCAAGTCCGCAGCATGACGCTGGGGCCGTACAAGCGGACTCAGGTGCGGTAGGGGGTCATCTCAAGAGTTTCAGCACGCAGTGGGCTCACTCACAAGTGGACTCCTGGATCCTACACGTAGTATCCCAGGTGTACATTGGAAATTCGAGACGTCTCCCCCTCACAAGTTCCTGAAGTCTGCTTTACCAACGTCTCCCTCCGACAGGGAGGCAGTATTGGGAACAATTCACAGGCTGTATTCCCAGCAGGTGATAATCAAAGTACCCCTTCTACAACAAGGGAAGGGGTATTATTCCACACTATATTGTGGTACTGAAGCCAGACGGCTAGGTGAGATCTGAAATATTTGAACACTTACATACAAGCGTTCAAATCAAGATGGAGTCACTCAGGGCAGTGATAGCGAACCAGGAAGAAGGGGACGATATGGTGTCACTGGATATCAGGGACGCTTACCTACATGTCCAAATTTGCCCTTCTCACCAAGGGTACCTCAGGTTCGTGGTACAAAACTGTCACTATCAGTTCAGACGCTGCCGTTTGGATTGTCCACGGCACCCCGGGTCTTTACCAAGGTAATGGCCGAAATGATGATTCTTCTTAAAAGAAATATGGACGCTTTCCTGATAAGGGCAAGGTCCAGAGAACAGTTGGAGGTCGGAGTAGCACTATCTTAAGTAGTTCTACGACAGCACGAGTGGATTCTAAATATTCCAAAATCGCAGTTTTTTCCGACGACACGTCTACTGTTCCTAGGGATGATTCTGGACACAGTCCAGAAAAGGATGTTTTCTACCGGAGAAGAAAGCCAGGGAGTTATCCGAGCTAGTCAGGAACCTCCTAAAACCAGGAAAAGTATCAGTGCATCATTGCACAAGGATCCTGTGAAAAATGGTGGTTTCTTTCAAAGCGATCCCATTCGGTAGATTTCACGCAAGAACCTTTACGTGGGATCTGCTGGAAAAATGGTCCGGATCGCATCTTCAGATGCATCAGCGGATAACCCTGTCTCCAAGGACAAGGGTGTTTCTTCTGCGGTGGCTGCAGAGTGCTCATCTATGAAAGGGCCGCAGATTCGGCATTCAGGACTGGGTCCTGGTGACCACGGATGCCAGCCTGAGTGGCTGGGGAGCAGTCACACAAGGAAAAAATTTCCAGAGAGTGTGATCGAGTCTGGAGACTTCTCTCCACATAAATATACTGGAGCTAAGGGCAATTTACAATGCTCTAAGCTTAGCAAGACCTCTGCTTCAAGGTCAGCCGGTATAGATCCAGTGGGACAACATCACGGCAGTCGCCCACGTAAACAGACAGGGCGGCACAAGAAGCAGGAGGGAAATGGCAGAAACTGCAAGGATTCTTCGCTGGGCGAAAAATCATGTGATAACACTCTCAGCAGTATTCATTCCGGGAGTGGAAAACTGGGAAGCAGACTTCCTCAGCAGGCATGACCTCCACCCGGGAGAGTGGGGACTTCATCGGGAAGTCTTCCACATGATTGTAAACCGTTGTGAAAAACCAAAGGTGGACATGATGGCGTCCCGCCTGAACAAAAAACTAGATATTGCGCCAGGTCAAGGGACCCTCAGGCAATAGCGGTGGACGCTCTGGTAACACTGTGGATGTACCAGTCAGAGTATGTGTTCCCTCCTATGCCTCTCATACAAAAAGTACTGAGAATCATAAGAGGGAGATGAGTAAGAATGATACTCGTGGTTCCGGATTGGCCAAGAAGGACTTGGTACCCGAAACTTCAAGAGATGTTCACGGAAGACCCGTGGCCTCTACCTTTAAGAAAGGACCTGCTCCAGCAGGGGCCTTGTCTGTTCCAAGACTTACCGCGGCCGCGTTTGACGGCATGGCGGTTGAACGCCGGATCCTGAAAGGGCATTCCAGATGAAGTCATCCCTACCCTGGTCGAAGACAGGAAGGATGTAACCGCAAAACATTTTCACCGCATTTGGCGAAGATATGTTGCGTGGTGTGAGGCCAAGAAGGCCCCTACAGAGGAATTCCAACTGGGTCGTTTCCTACATTTCCTGAAAACAGGACTGTCTATGGGCCTAAAATTAGGGTCCATTAAGGTTCAAATTTCGGCCCTGTCGAATTTCTTCCAGAAAGAACTGGCTTTAGTGCCTGACGTTCAGATGTTTGTAAAAGGGGTACTGCATATACAGCCTCCTTTTGTGCCCCAGTGGCACCTTGGGATCTCAATGTTGTTTTGAGTTTCCTAAAGTCACATTGGTTTGAACCACTCACCACTGTGGACTTAAAATATCTCACATGGAAGGTGACGATGCTGTTAGCCCTGGCTTCAGCCAGGCGTGTGTCAGAATTGGCGGCTTTATCATATATAAAGCCCTTACTTAATTTTTCATTCTGACAGGGCAGAATTGAGGACTCATCCTCAATTTCTCCTTAAGGTGTTTTCTGTTTTTCACATGAACCAACCTATTGTGGTACCTGCGGGTACTAGGGACTTGGAGGACTCCAAGTTACTTGACGTTGTCAGGGCCCTGAAAAATATGTTTCCAGGAAGGCTGGAGTCAGAAAATCTGACTCGCTGTTTAGCCTGTATGCACCCAACAAGATGGGTGCTCCTGCTTCTAAGCAGACGATTGCTCGCTGGATTTGTAATACAATTCAGTTTACACATTCTGTGGCAGGCCTGCCACAGCCAAAATCGGTAAAAGCCCATTCCAAAAGGAAGGGGGCTCATCTTGGGCGACTGCCCGAGGGGTCTCGGCTTTACAACTTTGCCGAGCAGTTACTTGGTCAGGGGCAAACACGTTTGCTAAATTCTACAAATTTGATACCCTGGCTGAGGAGGACATGGAGTTCTCTCATTCGGTGCTGCAGGGTCATCCGCACTCTCCCGCCCGTTTGGGAGCTTTGGTATAATCCCCATGGTCCTGACGGAGTCCCCAGCATCCACTAGGACGTCAGAGAAAATAAGATTTTACTTACCGATAAATCTATTTCTCGTAGTCCGTAGTGGATGCTGGGCGCCCATCCCAAGTGCGGATTGTCTGCAATACTTGTACATAGTTATTGTTACAAAAATCGGGTTATTCTTGTTGTGAGCCATCTTTTCAGAGGCTCCTTCGTTGTTATCATACTGTTAACTGGGTTCAGATCACAGGTTGTACGGTGTGATTGGTGTGGCTGGTATGAGTCTTACCCGGGATTCAATATCCTTCCTTATTATGCACGCTCGTCCGGGCACAGTATCCTAACTGAGGCTTGGAGGGGGGTCATAGGGGGAGGAGCCAGTGCACACCACCTGATCCTAAAGCTTTTATTATTGTGCCCTGTCTCCTGCGGAGCCGCTATATCCCCATGGTCCTGACGGAGTCCCCAGCATCCACTACGGACTACGAGAAATAGATTTATCGGTAAGTAAAATCTTATTTTTTAATACAGGAGGGGATAGTGGAACCATTGTGCTTACCTGCAATAGGACACAGCTATATGAGACACCATCACTTGGCCTATATGAGGGGGTGTTCACCAACCTATGCCAGCCCTCCTCTGTGTTCTCAAGCAGGAGATTCTGACAACCTGGCCTGTTACTGACACTTGGTGAAATCGCTGATACAACACGTTTGCCTCAAAGTTGCTGATGAAATAAGTTTCTGTGCTTAGTCTGGAGCGGTTCCTTTAATCAGAAATGTTCCTTTTAATACAAAAGGATTGTTGCCCAGGGGTGGCTCAGCTTAAAGCGCTTCTGGACGGCAGGAAAATGCACTTAGCCGAGAGCCGTTCTATATGTAATCTGCGCTGGAAATAGCAGAACATGTAGGGAAAACTCTCAGTAACTACAGCTTCTGACAGTAAATTATACCCTCATAAAGTATTAAAATATACAATTGCTCAGAAGCCTTTTGTGAAATGTTTTCTTCAGAGCATTGCAGACCTGTATACAGACCCCTGACACAGTGTGAGCGCAATCACAGGGGCTTGGCTGAAATTGCTGCCATTTTTACCTCTGCGCACTCATCCTATGGAGAGGTCAGACGCGGCCACTTCCGGCCTTGCTCACCGTATGTTACGGCAGGTGATAAAGCTAAGGGTTACGTGTTGCTATGACCTCCTAGTTCCGATAAGTAATGTGTCACATATAATGAGATTGGCCACTGTTCCCAGACTTCAGTCTGATCATGTGATCACTTAAAGGATAAATCTATACATAGTATAAAATACAGTCCCCGGGAGGCGCCGGCCTGTTTGTTCGGGATAATCTCCAGAACCACTGGGCGGAATTTTATGTGGTTTTCACAATTCTATGGAGCATTTGTCGATGAAGACTTAGGTGTTGGAAGCATTAATCTATAGCAAATGGAGCCGAGCAGTGACGATTTTAGTGAAGCAACTCAAAGAAAAAAGGGTCGTCCGAGCAGATACAGTATCACAACGATGGACTTTGGGGGTGATTTAGATCTGCTCGCTGCTGTGTGTTTTAGGGCAAATTGCGGTCACGATGCGACCTGAATAACTCCCTATGTGCGCACTCTATAAGTAACTGGTAATAACTGGTAATAAATATAAGTAAATAAAAATATGGCCCCGACGTCGCCGTCATGTGAGCTGCAATGGCGGTCGTGTCATGGTCTGATCTGAATGACTCGCGCGCAGTGTACGTTCAGCTTTAGCTTCAACTAGGAAAAATCCACTAACATCAATCCAATTGTTCACGTCTTACACAAAGAAAACCGGAGGCGTAAAATGCACAGAACGTCATTTCCGCCGCAGTACGCCGACCTACGGGGTCGTCTCCTTTGCTCATCCGCATTATTAGACCTGACAAACTTTTTTTCCATCGTGTCAAGTGACCATTGCACGCAGCGTGTTAATAGATGGTTTCCAATAGAACAACTGACTCCAAGCATATGTATAGAGAACGTGAAATTCAGGCACACACTATGCAGGGAGGAGAATGAGACAGAAGTTTCCGCTGTAACAATACATTGTCTCTGAGTGGCTGTTTATTGTCACCTCTGAACCAATATTCTGCACACAGAGACATTGGTGTCGCAGTTTCCAGGCGTTCTGCTTGTAGCTGGTCCGCTATTGTTTGAGAAGTGATGACGAACATTTATTTTCTCATTGTTTAGCGCCGCTCAGGTCATTGCAGGTGAGATATCACGGGGAGCGGAGCTGAACGAGCCTGGCTTCCCATGTACATACTTTGTTACGTTTTAAAAGCAAATGTAAAATACAGACAATGAAACCGCCACAATACAATCCGACAGCAGGAATAGAGGCCTCACATGCAAGAGAATTTATTTCTACATTATAGATATATATCTATATATTTTTTTCTTTTAAAAAATTGTTGAAAAACAATCAAAGCCCAAGTTGTGTATATAGGGAGGAGGGTGTTACAGCAGCTTTTTGTAATAGCCGTTAAGCCGTGGGTTTACGAGCGCTAACGATCACAAATGGCCCCAGCTCCCTCTGCTTCTGTGTTAAAAGGTTTTATGAATATTCTCCTTTCTCTTGTGCATAGTATTTGTTTAACGAATGGAGGCGGTCGTCTAGGGCAACGGAGAGCCAAGCTGAGGACGGAAGCTGAGCCACTCAGCAGTGCAATGACAATCCTAGGGCTGGCCCTAGGTCCTCCACTGGCCATTACTCAGTGGTCCAGCGACAGTTCCCACTGTCCCATAGGCCTGTATGCCCTGCACCATGGTAGATAATCCACTGCTTGGTGACTACTGATCTCATTGATATTACACAGAGGCCAGCGACTCATGCCCTTCCTACTAAGCATTACATGTAACACCCAACCAGCACAGGGGTGGCTAATGCCATGCATTATCAACACAAGAATGATGGATGTTCTTTCCTAATACTGACCCAAAGTTAATTCCATTTCCTTCAATAAGACTGGGGTGCTGTGATGGATGAGATGTGCTGGGTAAGGGGTGCTGTGCGGGTAGAAGGATGTTGTGCTGGGTGAGAGGTGCTGTGCAAGGAGAGGGGTGCTGTGCTGAGAGGGGTGCTGTGATGGGTGAGAGGTGCTGTTATAGGGTGAGGGGTGCTGTGCTGGGAGAGGGGTGCTATTCTGGGTGAGGGATGCTTGGTGAGTGGTGATAGGTGCTGTGACCTGTGCTGTGCTGGGAGAGGGGTGCTGTGATGAGTGAGAGGTGCTGTGCTAGGTGAGGGGTGCTGTGCTGAGAGAGTTGCTGTGCAAGGTGAGAGGTGCTGTGCAGGGAGAGGGATGATGTGCTGTGTGAGAGAGGTGCTGTGCTGGTAGAGGGATGCTGTGATGGGAGGGAGGTGCTGTGCTGGGTGAGAGGTGCTGTGCAGGGAAGGGATGCTGTGCTGAGAGAGGGATGCTGTGATGGGTGAGGGGTGCTGTACTGGGAGAGGGTTGCTGTGATGGGTAAAACGCGCTGTGATAGGGTGATAGGGTGTGGGGTGCTGTGCTGAGAGAGGGGTGCTGTGATGGCTGAGAGGTGCTGTAATAGGGTAAGGGTTGCTGTGTTGGGAGAGGGGTGCTGTGCTGGGTGAGGGGTGCTGTGCTAGGAGAGGGATGCTATTATGGGCGAGGAATGTTTGGTGAGTGGTGATAGGTGCTGTGATTTGTGCTGTGCTGGGAGAGGGGTGTTTTTATGGATGAGAGGTGCTGTGCTGGGTAAGGGGTGCTGTGCTGAGAGAGAGGTGCTGTGGGGTAGAGGGATACTGTGCTGGGTGAGAGGTGCTGTGCTAGGTGAGAGATGCTGTGCAGGGAGAGGGATGCTGTGATGTGCTGGGAGGTGCTGTGATGGGTGAGAGGTGCTGTACTGGATGAGGGGTGCTGTGCTGGAAGAGGAGTGCTGTGCTGTGAGGGTGCTGTATGGGGAAAGAGATGCTGTGCGGAGAGAGGGATTCTGTGCGGGGAGAGTGGTGCTGTGATGGATGAGGGGTGCTGTGCTGGGAGAGGGGTGCTGTGCTGGGGGAGTGGTGCTGTGCTAGGAGAGTGGTGCTGTGATGGGTGAGGGGTGCTGTGCTGGGAGAGGGGTGCGGTGATGGGTGAAGAGTGCTGTGCTGGGAGAGGGGTGCTGTGATTGGTGCTGTGCTGGCAGAGCGGTGCTGTGTTGGGTGAGGGATGCTTGTTGAGTGGTGATAGGTGCTGTGATCTGTGCAGTGCTGGGTGAGGGATGCTGTGCTTGGAGAAGGGTGCTTGGTCAGGGATAGTAAGCTGGGAGAGGGACTCTGGGCCAGGGTCCTGTTCTTGGTGAGGGGTGCTGTGCTGTAATCTGTGCAGTGAGGGTGTTGTGCTGGGTGAGGAGTGCTGTGCTCGGTGTGAAGTGCTGTGCTGGTAGAGGGGTGCTGTGCTGTAATCTGTGTTGTCCTCTAGGTGTAATACAGGTTACAGAGTTACAGTGTACTTTGTGGTACATTATGGTAAAGCTCCAAGCAAAGATGGATTACCGATTAGGCATACAATCAAGCGCCCCAACTATTCTGTATCCTCTTTGTATGTGTCTGTCTCTATCCCGTCCTCTATGTGTGTCTGTCTCTATCCCTTCCTCTATGTGTGTCTGTCCCTATCCCTTCCTCTATGTGTGTCTGTCTCAATCCCTTCCTCTATGTGTGTCTGTCTCTATCCCTTCCTCTATGTGTGTCTATCCCTATCCCTTCCTCTATGTGTGTCTGTCTTTATCCCTTCCTCTATGTGTGTCTGTCTCTATCCCTTCCTCTATGTGTGTCTGTCTCTATCCCTTCCTCTATGTGTGTCTATCCCTATCCCTTCCTCTATGTGTGTCTGTCTCTATCCCTTCCTCTATGTGTGTCTGTCCCTATCCCTTCCTCTATCTGTGTCTGTCCCTATCCCTTCCTCTATGTGTGTCTGTCTCTATCCCTTCCTCTATGTGTGTCTATCCCTATCCCTTCCTCTATTTGTGTGTCTGTCTCTATCCCTTCCTCTATGTGTGTCTGTCTCTATCCCTTCCTCTATGTGTGTCTGTCCCTATCCCTTCCTCTATGTGTGTCTGTCTCTATCCCTTCCTCTATGTGTGTCTGTCTCTATCTATCCCTTCCTCTATGTGTGTCTGTCTCTATCCCTTCCTCTATGTGTGTCTGTCTCTATCCCTTCCTCTATGTGTGTCTGTCCCTATCCCTTCCTCTATGTGTGTCTGTCTCTATCCCTTCCTCTATGTGTGTCTGTCTCTATCCCGTCCTCTATGTGTGTCTGTCTCTATCCCTTCCTCTATGTGTGTCTGTCCCTATCCCTTCCTCTATGTGTGTCTGTCTCTATCCCTTCCTCTATGTGTGTCTGTCTCTATCCCGTCCTCTATGTGTGTCTATCTCTATCCCTTCCTCTATGTGTGTTTGTCTCTATCCCATCCTCTATGTGTGTCTGTCTCTATCCCGTTCTCTATGTGTGTCTATCTCTATCCCTTCCTCTATGTGTGTCTGTCTATATCCCTTCCTCTACGTGTGTCTGTCTCTATCCCTTCCTCTACGTGTGTCTGTCCCTATCCCGTCCTCTATGTGTGTCTGTCCCTAACCCTTCCTCTATGTGTGTCTGTCCCTAACCCTTCTTCTATGTGTGTCTGTCCCTATCCCTTCCTCTATGTGTGTCTGTCTCTATCCCGTCCTCTATGTGTGTCTGTCCCTATCCCTTCCTCTATGTGTGTCTGTCCCTATCCCTTCCTCTATGTGTGTCTGTCCCTATCCCTTCCTCTATGTGTGTCTGTCTCTATCCCTTCCTCTATGTGTGTCTGTCTCTATCCCTTCCTCTATGTGTGTCTGTCCCTATCCCTTCCTCTATGTGTGTCTGTCCCTATCCCTTCCTCTATGTGTGTCTGTCCCTATCCCTTCCTCTATGTGTGTCTGTCCCTATCCCTTCCTCTATGTGTGTCTGTCCCTATCCCTTCCTCTATGTGTGTCTGTCCCTATCCCTTCCTCTATGTGTGTCTATCTCTATCCCTTCCTCTATGTGTGTCTGTCCCTAACCCTTCCTCTATGTGTGTCTGTCCCTATCCCTTCCTCTATGTGTGTCTGTCCCTATCCCTTCCTCTATGTATGTGTCTGTCTCTATCCCTTCCTCTATGTGTCTGTCCCTGTCCCTTCCTCTATGTGTGTCTATCTCTATCCCTTCCTCTATGTGTGTCTGTCTCTATCCCTTCCTCTATGTGTGTCTGTCCCTATCCCATCCTCTATGTGTGTCTATCCCTTCCTCTATGTATGTGTCTGTCCCTATCCCTTCCTCTATGTGTGTCTGTCCCTATCCCTTCCTCTATGTTTGTCTATCTCTATCCCTTCCTCTATGTGTGTCTGTCTCTATCCCTTCCTCTATGTGTGTCTGTCTCTATCCCTTCCTCTATGTCTGTCTGTCCCTATCCCTTCCTCTATGTGTGTCTATCTCTATCCCTTCCTCTATGTGTCTGTCTCTATCCCTTCCTCTATGTGTGTCTGTCCCTATCTCTTCCTCTATGTGTGTCTATCCCTTCCTCTATGTATGTGTCTGTCTCTATCCCTTCCTCTATGTGTGTCTTCCCCTATCCCTTCCTCTATGTGTATCTGTCCCTATCTCTTCCTCTATGTGTGTGTCTCTGTCCCGTCCTCTATGTGTGTCTATCCCTTCCTCTATGTGTGTCTACCTCTATCCCTTCCTCTATGTGTATCTGTCCATATCTCTTCCTCTATCCCGTCCTCTATGTGTGACTGTCCCTATCCCTTCCTCTATGTGTATCTGTCCCTATCTCTTCCTCTATGTGTGTGTCTCTATCCCGTCCTCTATGTGTGTCTGTCCCTATCCCGTCCTCTGTGTGTCTGTCCCTATCCCTTCCTCTATGTGTGTCTGTCCCTATCCCTTCCTCTATGTATGTGTGTCTGTCAGTATCCCTTCCTCTATGTGTGTCTGTCCCTATCCCTTCCTCTATGTGTGTCTATCTCTATCCCTTCCTCTATGTGTGTCTGTCTCTATCCCTTCCTCTATGTGTGTCTTTCCCTATCCCGTCCTCTATGTGTGTCTGTCTCTATCCCTTCCTCTATGTGTGTCTATCTCTATCCCTTCCTCTATGTGTGTCTGTCTCTATCTATCCCTTCCTCTATGTGTGTCTTTCCCTATCCCGTCCTCTATGTGTGTCTGCCCCTATCCCTTCCTCTATGTGTGTCTGTCCCTTTCCCTTCCTCTATGTGTGTCTGTCCCTATCCCTTCCTCTATGTGTGTCTGTCTCTATCCCTTCCTCTATGTGTGTCTGTCCCTATCCCGTCCTCTATGTGTGTCTGTCCCTATCCCTTCCTCTATGTGTGTCTGTCCCTATCCCTTCCTCTATGTGTGTCTGTCCCTATCCCTTCCTCTATGTGTGTCTATCTCTATCCCTTCCTCTATGTGTGTCTGTCCCTATCCCTTCCTCTATGTGTGTCTGTCCCTATCCCTTCCTCTATGTGTGTCTGTCCCTATCCCTTCCTCTATGTGTGTCTGTCCCTATCCCTTCCTCTATGTGTGTCTGTCCCTATCCCTTCCTCTATGTGTGTCTGTCCCTATCCCGTCCTCTATGTGTGTCTGTCCCTATCCCGTCCTCTATGTGTGTCTGCCCCTATCCCTTCCTCTACGTGTGTCTTTCCCTATCCCTTCCTCTATGTGTGTCTGTCCCTATCCCTTCCTCTATGTGTGTCTGTCCCTTTCCCTTCCTCTATGTGTGTCTGTCCCTATCCCTTCCTCTATGTGTGTCTGTCCCTATCCCGTCCTCTATGTGTGTCTGTCCCTATCCCGTCCTCTATGTGTGTCTGCCCCTATCCCTTCCTCTACGTGTGTCTGTCCCTATCCCTTCCTCTATGTGTATCTGTCCCTATAACGTCCTCTATGTGTGTCTGTTCCTATCCCGTCCTCTATATGTGTCTGTCCCTATCCCGTCCTCTATGTGTGTCTGTCTCTATCTTTTCCTCTATGTGTGTCAGTCCCTATCCCATCCTCTATGTGTGTCTGTCCCTTTCCCGTCCTCTATGTGTGTCTGTCTCTATCTTTTCCTCTATGTGTGTCAGTCCCTATCCCATCCTCTATGTGTGTCTGTCCCTATCCCTTCCTCTATGTGTGTCTGTCTCTATCCCGTCCTCTATCTGTGTCTGTCCCTATCCCTTCCTCTATGTGTGTCTGTCCCGATCCCGTCCTCTATCTGTGTCTGTCCCTATCCCGTCCTCTATCTGTGTCTGTCCCTATCCATTCCTCTATGTGTGTCTGTCCCTATCCCGTCCTCTATGTGTGTCTGCCCCTATCCCTTCCTCTACGTGTGTCTGTCCCTATCCCTTCCTCTATGTGTGTCTGTCCCTATCACATCCTCTATGTGTGTCTGTCTCTATCCCGTCCTCTATCTGTGTCTGTCCCTATCCCTTCCTCTATGTGTGTCTGTCCCGATCCCGTCCTCTATCTGTGTCTGTCCCTATCCCGTCCTCTATCTGTCCCTGTCCCTATCCATTCCTCTATGTGTGTCTGTCCCTATCCCTTCCTCTATGTGTGTCTGTCCCTATCCCTTCCTCTATGTGTGTCTGTCCCTATCCCGTCCTCTATGTGTGTCTGTCTCTATCCCTTCCTCTATGTGTGTCTGTCTCTATCCCTTCCTCTATGTGTGTCTATCTCTATCCCTTCCTCTATGTGTGTCTGTCTCTATCTATCCCTTCCTCTATGTGTGTCTTTCCCTATCCCGTCCTCTATGTGTGTCTGCCCCTATCCCTTCCTCTATGTGTGTCTGTCCCTTTCCCTTCCTCTATGTGTGTCTGTCCCTATCCCTTCCTCTATGTGTGTCTGTCTCTATCCCTTCCTCTATGTGTGTCTGTCCCTATCCCGTCCTCTATGTGTGTCTGTCCCTATCCCTTCCTCTATGTGTGTCTGTCCCTATCCCTTCCTCTATGTGTGTCTGTCCCTATCCCTTCCTCTATGTGTGTCTATCTCTATCCCTTCCTCTATGTGTGTCTGTCCCTATCCCTTCCTCTATGTGTGTCTGTCCCTATCCCTTCCTCTATGTGTGTCTGTCCCTATCCCTTCCTCTATGTGTGTCTGTCCCTATCCCTTCCTCTATGTGTGTCTGTCCCTTTCCCTTCCTCTATGTGTGTCTGTCCCTATCCCTTCCTCTATGTGTGTCTGTCCCTATCCCGTCCTCTATGTGTGTCTGTCCCTATCCCGTCCTCTATGTGTGTCTGCCCCTATCCCTTCCTCTACGTGTGTCTGTCCCTATCCCTTCCTCTATGTGTGTCTGTCCCTATCCCTTCCTCTATGTGTGTCTGTCCCTTTCCCTTCCTCTATGTGTGTCTGTCCCTATCCCTTCCTCTATGTGTGTCTGTCCCTATCCCGTCCTCTATGTGTGTCTGTCCCTATCCCGTGCTCTATGTGTGTCTGCCCCTATCCCTTCCTCTACGTGTGTCTGTCCCTATCCCTTCCTCTATGTGTATCTGTCCCTATAACGTCCTCTATGTGTGTCTGTTCCTATCCCGTCCTCTATATGTGTCTGTCCCTATCCCGTCCTCTATGTGTGTCTGTCTCTATCTTTTCCTCTATGTGTGTCAGTCCCTATCCCATCCTCTATGTGTGTCTGTCCCTTTCCCGTCCTCTATGTGTGTCTGTCTCTATCTTTTCCTCTATGTGTGTCAGTCCCTGTCCCATCCTCTATGTGTGTCTGTCCCTATCCCGTCCTCTATGTGTGTCTGTCTCTATCCCGTCCTCTATCTGTGTCTGTCCCTATCCCTTCCTCTATGTGTGTCTGTCCCGATCCCGTCCTCTATCTGTGTCTGTCCCTATCCCGTCCTCTATCTGTGTCTGTCCCTATCCATTCCTCTATGTGTGTCTGTCCCTATCCCGTCCTCTATGTGTGTCTGCCCCTATCCCTTCCTCTACGTGTGTCTGTCCCTATCCCTTCCTCTATGTGTGTCTGTCCCTATCACATCCTCTATGTGTGTCTGTCCCTATCCCTTCCTCTATGTGTGTCTGTCCCTATCCCTTCCTCTATGTGTGTCTGTCCCTATCCCGTCCTCTATGTGTGTCTGTCTCTATCCCTTCCTCTATGTGTGTCTGTCCCTATCCCGTCCTCTATGTGTGTCTATCTCTATCCCTTCCTCTATGTGTGTCTGTCTCTATCCCTTCCTCTATGTGTGTCTGTCACTATCCCGTCCTCTATGTGTGTCTATCTCTATCCCTTCCTCTATGTGTGTCTGTCCCTATCCCTTCCTCTATGTGTGTCTGTCCCTATCCCTTCCTCTATGTGTGTCTGTCCCTATCCCGTCCTCTATGTGTGTCTGCCCCTATCCCTTCCTCTACGTGTGTCTGTCCCTATCCCTTCCTCTATGTGTGTCTGTCCCTATCACATCCTCTATGTGTGTCTGTCCCTATCCCTTCCTCTATGTGTGTCTGTCCCTATCCCTTCCTCTATGTGTGTCTGTCCCTATCCCGTCCTCTATGTGTGTCTGTCTCTATCCCTTCCTCTATGTGTGTCTGTCCCTATCCCGTCCTCTATGTGTGTCTATCTTTATCCCTTCCTCTATGTGTGTCTGTCCCTATCCCTTCCTCTATGAGTGTCTGTCCCTATCCCTTCCTCTATGTGTGTCTGTCCCTATCCCGTCCTCTATGTGTGTCTGCCCCTATCCCTTCCTCTATGTGTGTCTGTCCCTATCCCTTCCTCTATGTGTGTCTGTCCCTATCCCGTCCTCTATGTGTGTCTGTCCCTATCCCGTCCTCTACGTGTGTCTGCACCTATCCCTTCCTCTACGTGTGTCTGTCCCTATCCCTTCCTCTATGTGTATCTGTCCCTATCACGTCCTCTATGTGTGTCTGTTCCTATCCCGTCCTCTATGTGTGTCTATCTCTATCCCTTCCTCTATGTGTGTCTATCCCTTCCTCTATGTGTGTCTGTCTCTATCCCTTCCTCTATGTGTGTCTGTCCCTATCCCTTCCTCTATGTGTGTCTGTCCCTATACCTTCCTCTATGTGTGTCTGTCCCTTTCCCTTCCTCTATGTGTGTCTGTCCCTATCCCTTCCTCTATGTGTGTCTGTCCCTATCCCGTCCTCTATGTGTGTCTGTCTCTATCCCGTCCTCTATGTGTGTCTGCCCCTATCCCTTCCTCTACGTGTGTCTGTCCCTATCCCTTCCTCTATGTGTATCTGTCCCTATCACGTCCTCTATGTGTGTCTGTTCCTATCCCGTCCTCTATGTGTGTCTGCCCCTATCCCTTCCTCTATGTGTGTCTGTCCCTATCCCGTCCTCTATGTGTGTCTATCTCTATCCCTTCCTCTATGTGTGTCTGTCCCTATCCCTTCCTCTATGTGTGTCTGTCCCTATCCCTTCCTCTATGTGTGTCTGTCCCTATCCCGTCCTCTATGTGTGTCTGCCCCTATCCCTTCCTCTATGTGTGTCTGTCCCTATCCCTTCCTCTATGTGTGTCTGTCCCTATCCCGTCCTCTATGTGTGTCTGTCCCTATCCCGTCCTCTATGTGTGTCTGCACCTATCCCTTCCTCTACGTGTGTCTGTCCCTATCCCTTCCTCTATGTGTATCTGTCCCTATCACGTCCTCTATGTGTGTCTGTTCCTATCCCGTCCTCTATGTGTGTCTGTCCCTATCCCATCCTCTATGTGTGTCTATCTCTATCCCTTCCTCTATGTGTGTCTATCCCTTCCTCTATGTGTGTCTGTCTCTATCCCTTCCTCTATGTGTGTCTGTCCCTATCCCTTCCTCTATGTGTGTCTGTCCCTATCCCTTCCTCTATGTGTGTCTGTCCCTTTCCCTTCCTCTATGTGTGTCTGTCCCTATCCCTTCCTCTATGTGTGTCTGTCCCTATCCCGTCCTCTATGTGTGTCTGTCCCTATCCCGTCCTCTATGTGTGTCTGCCCCTATCCCTTCCTCTACGTGTGTCTGTCCCTATCCCTTCCTCTATGTGTATCTGTCCCTATCACGTCCTCTATGTGTGTCTGTTCCTATCCCGTCCTCTATGTGTGTCTGTCCCTATCCCGTCCTCTATGTGTGTCTGTCTCTATCTTTTCCTCTATGTGTGTCAGTCCCTATCCCATCCTCTATGTGTGTCTGTCCCTATCCCTTCCTCTATGTGTGTCTGTCTCTATCCCGTCCTCTATCTGTGTCTGTCCCTATCCCTTCCTCTATGTGTGTCTGTCCCTATCCCGTCCTCTATCTGTGTCTGTCCCTATCCCGTCCTCTATCTGTGTCTGTCCCTATCGCTTCCTCTATGTGTGTCTGTCCCTATCCCGTCCTCTATGTGTGTCTGCCCCTATCCCTTCCTCTATCTGTGTCTGTCCCTATCCCTTCCTCTTTGTGTGTCTGTCCCTATCACATCCTCTATGTGTGTCTGTCCCTATCCCTTCCTCTATGTGTGTCTGTCCCTATCCCTTCCTCTATGTGTGTCTATCCCTATCCCTTCCTCTATGTGTGTCTGTCCCTATCCCGTCCTCTATGTGTGTCTGTCTCTATCCCTTCCTCTATGTGTGTCAGTCCCTATCCCGTCCTCTATGTGTGTCTGTCCCTATCCCTTCCTCTATCTGTGTCTGTCCCTATCCCTTCCTCTATGTGTGTCTGCCCTATCCCTTCCTCTATGTGTGTCTGTCCCTATCCCTTCCTCTATGTGTGTCTGTCCCTATCCCTTCCTCTATGTGTGTCTGTCCCTATCCCGTCCTCTATGTGTGTTTGTCCCTATCCCTTCCTCTATGTGTGTCTGTCCCTATCCCTTCCTCTATGTGTGTCTGTCCCTATCCCTTCCTCTATGTGTGTCTGTCCCTATCCCTTCCTCTATGTGTGTCTGTCCCTATCCCTTCCTCTATGTGTGTCTGTCCCTATCCCGTCCTCTATGTGTGTCTGTCCCTATCCCGTCCTCTATGTGTGTCTGCCCCTATCCCTTCCTCTATGTGTGTCTGTCTCTATCCCTTCCTCTATGTGTGTCTGTCCCTATCACGTCCTCTATGTATGTCTGTTCCTATCCCGTCCTCTATGTGTGTCTGTCTCTATCCCTTCCTCTATGTGTGTCTGTCCCTATCACGTCCTCTATGTGTGTCTGTCCCTATCCCGTCCTCTATCTGTGTCTGTCCCTATCCCGTCCTCTATCTGTGTCTGTCCCTATCCCTTCCTCTATCTGTGTCTGTCCCTATCCCGTCCTCTATGTGTGTCTGTCCCTATCCTTTCCTCTATGTGTGTCTGTCCCTATCCCTTCCTCTATGTGTGTCTGTCCCTATCCCGTCCTCTATGTGTGTCTGCCCCTATCCCTTCCTCTATGTGTGTCTGTCCCTATCCCGTCCTCTATCTGTGTCTGTCCCTATCCCGTCCTCTATCTGTGTCTGTCCCTATCGCTTCCTCTATGTGTGTCTGTCCCTATCCCGTCCTCTATGTGTGTCTGTCCCTATCCCGTCCTCTATCTGTGTCTGTCCCTATCCCTTCCTCTATGTGTGCCTGTCTCTAACTTTATATGTGCATCTTTGTCTATATTTGTCCACCTGACTTTCCTCTGCTTTGTGGGTGCCTGCCCTTTATTGTTTTATTCTGTGTGTCTGTCTCTCTTTACTACTCTTATCGTATCTTCCCCTATGCCCTGCCTTCATGATCCCTAGTGTCTTCCACGTCTCTTTTCTAAAACCTGTACTTGTAAATTGGTTTTCATCTTCCAAGTGCCCTCCTTCTGCCATCTCGGTTGACCACCAGGAATGGTAGGAAGTAAACCAAATCCTGGGCTCCAGATCTCCTGAGGTTCTATTAAGTATTTGCTGGATTGAAAGGGCTTTGGCCTGGAGAAGAGATTTTGGGTGAAGTCCTCAGATGTCCAGAGCGGTATCAAGAGGTGTGCGAGTGGTCTTATCTCACAGAGCTCTGGGATAGCAGTGTCGCTGCTTCGTGACCCTCCTGGCTAGCTGGGTGCGTAGAATGGTAAAGCGCAGCCAGTATCACTGCTTCAGTGTTACCCGCTGCATCCATTCTATGATCCGGGTAGATATGCCCTCGTGTGCAGTCACCGGCGTTGGCAGCTACGCCAACTCAGCGTGACGTAATGATGCTACTTGTTCAGGGGACGTGGCCAGCACAGGGTGCAGGGCCGCTGTGTTACTTCTGGGCACAGGGAAGTTCAATTACCCTTGAAGGGGTCCCTGGTGAAGGCCACCGATATGTTAGACTGCTTGCCTCTGTGCATGAAGAGAAATCTCAGCGCCATTTTTCCAGTGATTGAGGCATGGACAGTAGACTCCTGGCACTTGCCAGAAGCGTACCGTGGAAAAGCCAGTGAGAGAGGGGGGTCCCATGTAGCGGCTGCACATGGGCCCTCCTATCTTTTGATCTGTTTTGTCTCCTACTCATCAAGCTCAAGACCCCAACAACAAACGCTGATGGGGATTTGAGACACTGAAGAGTCCCGCACTAAAAGGAGAATTTACCAAAGTGCGACAAGCTCTATCAACGATGAAAATGTATCAAAGGGTGGCCCCCAAACCATACTGAATTACTTTTACTGTCTCCTCTGCAGGAGAAGCAGAGAGGAGACGCTGCTAGCCAGTTCGGGGGGCGTAGGCAGGCTACTATGTCATTAGGCCCCGCCTCTAACGCAGTAAAAAAAAGTTTTAATTTGCGTCTCCACTAACAAGGGGGGTCATTCCGAGTTGATCGGCAGCTGCTGATTTTCACAGCGATCAGTTAAAAAACGGCAAAACTGCGCATGCGTATGCACTGCAATGCGCAGGCGCGCCATACGGGTACAAACAGCATTGTTGCTATGCAATGCTTCTAGCGAAGAATCCATACGTACAACCGATCGCAAGGAGATTGACAGGAAGAGGGCGTTTAGGTGTCTACTGACCATTTTCTGGGAGTGGTAGGGAAAACGCAGGGGTGTCCAGGCGTTTGCAGGTCGGGTGTCTAAGCTCAGAGCTACTCAAAAACTGCAAAAAACTTTTTTGTACTGCTCGACTGCACATGCGATCGCACACTTGCGAAGTGAAAATACACTCCCCCGTGGGCGGCGACTATGCATTTGCACAGCGGCTAAAAGTAGCTAGCGAGTGATCAACTCGGAATGACCCCTAAGGTTCGGGGGCTTACTGATGCAAATTGCATCATTAAGCCCCGCCTCCTCCATAAAGCGCCAGTGGCTTTTGTCAGCATTCTACCCGCTTCACTAGGAAGCGGGAGCACTGCAGGGTAATCAGGAGTCTCCCACAACATCAGTGTCTGGCCCAGGGCCCGATGAGCTGTTCTTGCGGCTTTGCGTTGACCGTTAGGTATATTCCTGGGTGGTTTCTCATTTACACAGCTGGAACGTCTCAGTTCTGATCGATATCTCCAGGAAAATAAAACATGTGGTTCATGAGATCTGACTGCACAATAAATGTCAGCAAACTGTCCATCGCCGTAGACAGGATTACTAAACAATATTACTGCGAGAATGGTGACATTCGCCAGACCTCCCAGCTGCCGACACACTCCTCTGATTCTACTAATAATTGCTACTTACCCATTAATAAAACTTTTCATTTTGTGGCAGAAGTGCAGCCGAAAATAACATAAACTCCGATACTGTAGATACACAAATAGGGAGGCCAATTCCGGGATTGCAGTACGGATCAGTTAAGAAGGGTGTAGGGAGCAGCGTAGGAGGGTAGGTAGTGGTGCGGGAGGGAGGGTGTAAGTAGCGGTGCGGGAGGGAGGGTGTAGGTAGCGGTGCGGGAGGGTGTAGGTAGCGGTGCGGGAGGGTGTAGGTAGCTGGGCGGGAGGATGCAGATAGCTGGGCGGGAGGATGCAGATAGCGGTGCGGGAGGGTGTAGGTAGCTGGGCGGGAGGATGCAGATAGCGGTGCGGGAGGGTGTAGGTAGCTGGGCGGGAGGATGTAGATAGCTGGGTGGGAGGATGTAGGTAGCGGTGCGGGAGGGTGTAGGTAGCTGGGCGGGAGGATGCAGATAGCTGGGCGGGAGGGTGTAGGTAGCGGTGCGGGAGGGTGTAGGTAGCTGGGAGGGAGGATGCAGATAGCGGTGCGGGAGGGTGTAGGTAGCTGGGCGGGAGGATGCAGATAGCTGGGCGGGAGGATGTAGGTAGCGGTGCGGGAGGGTGTAGGTAGCGGTGCGGGAGGGTGTAGGTAGCTGGGCGGGAGTATGCAGATAGCGGTGCGGGAGGGTGTAGGTAGCTGGGAGGGAGGGTGTAGGTAGCGGTGCGGGAGGGTGTAGGTAGCTGGGCGGGAGGATGCAGATAGCGGTGCGGGAGGGTGTAGGTAGCTGGGCGGGAGGATGCAGATAGCGGTGCGGGAGGGTGTAGGTAGCTGGGTGGGAGGGTGTAGGTAGCGGTGCGGGAGGTGTAGGTAGCGGTGCGGGAGGGTGTAGGTAGCTGGGCGGGAGGATGCAGATAGCGGTGCGGGAGGATGTAGGTAGCGGTGCGGGAGGGTGTAGGTAGCGGTGCGGGAGGGTGTAGGTAGCTGGGTGGGAGGGTGTAGGTAGCGGTGCGGGAGGGTGTAGGTAGCTGGGCGGGAGGATGCAGATAGCTGGGCGGGAGGATGTAGGTAGCGGTGCGGGAGGGTGTAGGTAGCTGGGAGGGAGGGTGTAGGTAGCTGGGCGGGAGGATGCAGATAGCTGGGCGGGAGGGTGTAGGTGCAGGAGGGTGTAGGTAGCTGGGAGGGAGGATGCAGATAGCTGGGCGGGAGGATGTAGGTAGCTGGGCGGGAGGATGCAGATAGCGGTGCGGGAGGGTGTAGGTAGCTGGGCGGGAGGATGCAGATAGCTGGGCAGGAGGATGTAGGTAGCGGTGCGGGAGGGTGTAGGTAGCGGTGTGGGAGGGTGTAGGTAGCTGGGCGGGAGGGTGTAGGTAGCGGTGCGGGAGGGTGTAGGTAGCGGTGTGGGAGGGTGTAGGTAGCTGGGCGGGAGGATGCAGATAGCTGGGCGGGAGGGTGTAGGTGCGGGAGGGTGTAGGTAGCTGGGAGGGAGGGTGTAGGTAGCAGTGCAGGAGGGTGTAGGTAGCTGGGAGGGAGGGTGTAGGTAGCAGTGCAGGAGGGTGTAGGTAGCTGGGAGGGAGGGTGTAGGCAGCAGTGCAGGAGGGTGTAGGTAGCTGGGAGGGAGGATGCAGATAGCTGGGCGGGAGGATGTAGGTAGCTGGGCGGGAGGATGCAGATAGCGGTGCGGGAGGGTGTAGGTAGCTGGGCGGGAGGATGCAGATAGCTGGGCGGGAGGATGTAGGTAGCGGTGCGGGAGGGTGTAGGTAGCGGTGTGGGAGGGTGTAGGTAGCTGGGCGGGAGGGTGTAGGTAGCGGTGCGGGAGGGTGTAGGTAGCGGTGTGGGAGGGTGTAGGTAGCTGGGCGGGAGGGTGTAGGTAGCGGTGTGGGAGGGTGTAGGTAGCTGGGTGGGAGGGTGGAGGTAGCGGTGCGGGAGGGTGTAGGTAGCTGGGCGGGAGGATGCAGATAGCGTTGCGGGAGGGTGTAGGTAGCTGGGCGGGAGGATGCAGATAGCGGTGCGGGAGGGTGTAGGTAGCGGGGAGGGTTGGTAGCGGTGCGGGAGGATGTAGGTAGCGGTGCGGGAGGGTGTAGGTAGCGGTGCGGGAGGGTGTAGGTAGCTGGGTGGGAGGATGCAGATAGCTTGGCGGGAGGATGTAGGTAGCGGTGCGGGAGGGTGTAGGTAGCTGGGAGGGAGGGTGTAGGTAGCGGTGCGGGAGGGTGTAGGTAGCTGGGTGGGAGGATGCAGATAACGGTGCGGAAGGGTGTAGGTAGCTGGGTGGAAGGATGCAGATAGCGGTGCGGGAGGGTGTAGGTAGCTGGGCGGGAGGATGCAGATAGCTTGGCGGGAGGATGTAGGTAGCGGTGCGGGAGGGTGTAGGTAGCGGTGCGGGAGGGTGTAGGTAGCTGGGCGGGAGGGTGTAGGTAGCGGTGCGGGAGGGTGTAGGTAGCGGTGTGGGAGGGTGTAGGTAGCTGGGCGGGAGGGTGTAGGTAGCGGTGCGGGAGGGTGTAGGTAGCTGGGTGGGAGGGTGGAGGTAGCGGTGCGGGAGGGTGTAGGTAGCTGGGCGGGAGGATGCAGATAGCGTTGCGGGAGGGTGTAGGTAGCTGGGTGGGAGGGTGTAGGTAGCTGGGCGGGAGGATGCAGATAGCGGTGCGGGAGGGTGTAGGTAGCTGGGCGGGAGGATGCAGATAGCTGGGCGGGAGGATGTAGGTAGTGGTGCGGGAGGGTGTAGGTAGCTGGGCGGGAGGATGCAGATAGCGGTGTGGGAGGGTGTAGGTAGCTGGGAGGGAGGGTGTAGATAGCGGTGCGGGAGGGTGTAGGTAGCTGGGCGGGAGGATGCAGATAGCTGGGAGGGAGGGTGTAGGTAGCGGTGCGGGAGGGTGTAGGTAGCTGGGCGGGAGGATGCAGATAGCGGTGTGGGAGGGTGTAGGTAGCTGGGAGGGAGGGTGTAGATAGCGGTGCGGGAGGGTGTAGGTAGCTGGGTGGGAGGATGCAGATAGCGGTGCGGGATGTTGTAGGTAGCAGTGCGGGAGGGTGTAGGTAGCTGGGTGGCAGGGTGTAGGTAGCGGTGCGGGAGGTTTAGGTAGCGGTGCGGGAGGGTGTAGGTAGCTGGGCGGGAGGATGCAGATAGCGGTGCGGGAGGATGTAGGTAGCGGTGCGGGAGGGTGTAGGTAGCGGTGCGGGAGGGTGTAGGTAGCTGGGTGGGAGGGTGTAGGTAGCGGTGCGGGAGGGTGTAGGTAGCTGGGCGGGAGGATGCAGATAGCTGGGCGGGAGGATGTAGGTAGCGGTGCTGGAGGGTGTAGGTAGCTGGGAGGGAGGGTGTAGGTAGCTGGGCGGGAGGATGCAGATAGCTGGGCGGGAGGATGTAGGTAGCGGTGCAGGAGGGTGTAGGTAGCTGGGAGGGAGGGTGTAGGTAGCAGCGCAGGAGGGTGTAGGTAGCTGGGCGGGAGGATGCAGATAGCTGGGCGGGAGGATGTAGGTAGCTGGGCGGGAGGATGCAGATAGCGGTGTGGGAGGGTGTAGGTAGCTGGGCGGAAGGATGCAGATAGCTGGGCGGGAGGATGTAGGTAGCGGTGCGGGAGGGTGTAGGTAGCGGTGCGGGAGGTGTAGGTAGCGGTGCGGGAGGGTGTAGGTAGCTGGGCGGGAGGATGCAGATAGCGGTGCGGGAGGATGTAGGTAGCGGTGCGGGAGGGTGTAGGTAGCTGTGCGGGAGGATGCAGATAGCTGGGCGGGAGGATGCAGATAGCGGTGCGGGAGGGTGTAGGTAGCTGGGCGGGAGGATGCAGATAGCTGGGCGGGAGGATGTAGGTAGTGGTGCGGGAGGGTGTAGGTAGCTGGGCGGGAGGATGCAGATAGCGGTGTGGGAGGGTGTAGGTAGCTGGGAGGGAGGGTGTAGATAGCGGTGCGGGAGGGTGTAGGTAGCTGGGTGGGAGGATGCAGATAGCGGTGCGGGAGGGTGTAGGTAGCTGGGTGGGAGGATGCAGATAGCGGTGCGGGATGTTGTAGGTAGCAGTGCGGGAGGGTGTAGGTAGCTGGGTGGCAGGGTGTAGGTAGCGGTGCGGGAGGTTTAGGTAGCGGTGCGGAAGGGTGTAGGTAGCTGGGCGGGAGGATGCAGATAGCGGTGCGGGAGGATGTAGGTAGCGGTGCGGGAGGGTGTAGGTAGCGGTGCGGGAGGGTGTAGGTAGCTGGGTGGGAGGGTGTAGGTAGCGGTGCGGGAGGGTGTAGGTAGCTGGGCGGGAGGATGCAGATAGCTGGGCGGGAGGATGTAGGTAGCGGTGCTGGAGGGTGTAGGTAGCTGGGAGGGAGGGTGTAGGTAGCTGGGCGGGAGGATGCAGATAGCTGGGCGGGAGGATGTAGGTAGCGGTGCAGGAGGGTGTAGGTAGCTGGGAGGGAGGGTGTAGGTAGCAGCGCAGGAGGGTGTAGGTAGCTGGGCGGGAGGATGCAGATAGCTGGGCGGGAGGATGTAGGTAGCTGGGCGGGAGGATGCAGATAGCGGTGTGGGAGGGTGTAGGTAGCTGGGCGGAAGGATGCAGATAGCTGGGCGGGAGGATGTAGGTAGCGGTGCGGGAGGGTGTAGGTAGCGGTGCGGGAGGTGTAGGTAGCGGTGCGGGAGGGTGTAGGTAGCTGGGCGGGAGGATGCAGATAGCGGTGCGGGAGGATGTAGGTAGCGGTGCGGGAGGGTGTAGGTAGCTGTGCGGGAGGGTGTAGGTAGCGGGGAGGGTTGGTAGCAGTGCGGGAGGGTGTAGGTAGCTGGGTGGGAGGGTGTAGGTAGCGGTGCGGGAGGGTGTAGGTAGCTGGGCGGGAGGATGCAGATAGCGGTGCGGGAGGATGTAGGTAGCTGTGCGGGAGGGTGTAGGTAGCGGTGCGGGAGGGTGTAGGTAGCTGGGTGGGAGGGTGTAGGTAGCGGTGCGGGAGGGTGTAGGTAGCTGGGCGGGAGGATGCAGATAGCTGGGCGGGAGGATGTAGGTAGCGGTGCGGGAGGGTGTAGGTAGCTGGGAGGGAGGGTGTAGGTAGCTGGACGGGAGGATGCAGATAGCGGTGCGGGAGGGTGTAGGTAGCTGGACGGGAGGATGCAGATAGCTGGGCGGGAGGGTGTAGGTAGCTGGGCGGGAGGATGCAGATAGCTGGGCGGGAGGATGTAGGTAGCGGTGCGGGAGGGTGTAGGTAGCTGGGAGGGAGGGTGTAGGTAGCTGGACGGGAGGATGCAGATAGCTGGGCGGGAGGGTGTAGGTGCGGGAGGGTGTAGGTAGCTGGGAGGGAGGGTGTAGGTAGTAGTGCAGGAGGGTGTAGGTAGCTGGGAGGGAGGATGCAGATAGCTGGGCGGGAGGGTGTAGGTAGCTGGACGGGAGGATGCAGATAGCGGTGCGGGAGGGTGTAGGTAGCTGGACGGGAGGATGCAGATAGCTGGGCGGGAGGATGTAGGTAGCGGTGCGGGAGGGTGTAGGTAGCGGTGTGGGAGGGTGTAGGTAGCTGGGCGGGAGGGTGTAGGTAGCGGTGCGGGAGGGTGTAGGTAGCGGTGTGGGAGGGTGTAGGTAGCTGGGCGGGAGGGTGTAGGTAGCGGTGCGGGAGGGTGTAGGTAGCGGTGTGGGAGGGTGTAGGTAGCTGGGTGGGAGGGTGGAGGTAGCGGTGCGGGAGGGTGTAGGTAGCTGGGCGGGAGGATGCAGATAGCGGTGCGGGAGGGTGTAGGTAGCGGGGAGGGTTGGTAGCGGTGCGGGAGGATGTAGGTAGCGGTGCGGGAGGGTGTAGGTAGCGGTGCGGGAGGGTGTAGGTAGCTGGGTGGGAGGATGCAGATAGCTTGGCGGGAGGATGTAGGTAGCGGTGCGGGAGGGTGTAGGTAGCTGGGAGGGAGGGTGTAGGTAGCGGTGCGGGACGGTGTAGGTAGCTGGGTGGGAGGATGCAGATAGCGGTGCGGGAGGGTGTAGGTAGCTGGGTGGGAGGATGTAGATAGCGGTGCGGGAGGATGTAGGTAGCGGTGCGGGAGGGTGTAGGTAGCTGGGAGCAGGGCCGGCTCCAGGCCTACTAGCACCCTGAGCGAGAAAATGTAAAAGCGCCCCCCCCCCCCCCCCCATGCGCGCGCCGCAGGCGCGCGCTCTCGGAAAAGTGGGTGTGGCCTCTGGAAAAGTGGGCGTGGCCTCATAACTTCATATCATCAAACTATAAACACATTTTCACACAATTAGCCGCCTTACACATAGCCACAGTAGTGTTCCTTACACACAATGTCTCCAGTATAGTGCCAGATACACATAATGTGCAGTGCCAGATAGACATGACATGCCCCGCAGCAGTGCCAGCTACACATGACATGCCCCGCAGCAGTGCCAGCTAGCCAGCTACACATGACATGCCCAGCAGCAGTGCCAGCTAGCCAGCTACACATGACATGCCCCGCAGCAGTGCCAGCTACACATGACATGCCCCCCAGCAGTGCCAGCTACACATGATAGTGTTCACTTTTTAGGGCATGGTGCTGATCACAGGGAGGGCACTTTTTTAAGTTAGGAGGGCAAAATGATGTACATACTGCTTGTTGTTCCCATACCTATATGCCAAAGAATGGACAGTGCGCGCCGAAGGCGCGCAGCAAAAATTAAGGGGAGTTACTTCGTGAGGAAGGTACGTGGCCACATAATAGTGGCAATTTGCATTACACCACACAGTAGTGCAGCTAATACACACTGCACCAGGTAGAACCTCCTATACACTTTGCGTCAGGCACAGCACTGAGACACATTGCACCAGGGAGAGCACTGAGACACATTGCCTAGCCACAGACGCCTAGCGGGAACACTACATGACATGCCCCCCAGCAGTGCCAGCTACACGTGACATGCCCCCCAGCAGTGCCAGCTACACGTGACATGCCCCCCAGCAGTGCCAGCTACACGTGACATGCCCCCCAGCAGTGCCAGCTACATAAATGGCCACACAGTGCCAGATATGCACCCACAGTTCAGATACATAAATGCCCCCAAAGTGCCAGATACATAAATGCCTCCACAGTGTAGATATGCCCCCCACAGTGCCAGATACATAAATGCCCCCACAGTGCCAGATACATAAGTGCCCCCACAGTGCCAGATACATAAGTGCCCCCACAGTGCCAGATATAAAAATGCCCACACAGTGCCAGATATGTCCCCACAGTGCCATATATAAAATTGCCCCCACAGTGCCAGATATGCCCCCACAGGGCTAGATATGCCCCCAGTGCCAGATACATAAATGCCCACATTGCCAGATGCATAAGTGCCCCCACAGTGCCAGATATGCCCCCCACAGTGCCAGAAATGCCCCAACAGTTCCAGAAATGCCCCCACATTGCCAGAAATGCCCCCACAGTCCCAGAAATGCCCCCACACAGGGCCAGATAAATGCCCCCACACAGGGCCAGATAAATGCCCCCACACAGGGCCAGATAAATGCCCCCACACAGGGCCAGATAAATGCCTTCACAGAGCCAGATATGCCCCCACACAGGGCCAGATAAATACCCCCACAGAGCCAGATATGCCCCCACAGGGCTAGATATGCCCCCAGTGCCAGATACATAAATGCCCACATTGCCAGATGCATAAGTGCCCCCACAGTGCCAGAAATGCCCCCACAGTTCCAGAAATGCCCCCACAGTGCCAGAAATGCCAGAAATGCCCCCACAGTGCCAGAAATGCCCCCACAGTCCCAGAAATGCCCCCACACAGGGCCAGATAAATGCCCCCACACAGGGCCAGATAAATGCCCCCACACAGGGCCAGATAAATGCCCCCACACAGGGCCAGATAAATGCCCCCACACAGGGCCAGATAAATGCCCCCACACAGGGCCAGATAAATGCCCCCACAGAGCCAGATATGCCCCCACACAGGGCCAGATATGCCCCCACACAGGGCCAGATAAATGCCCCCACAGAGCCAGATATGCCCCCACAGTGCCAGATATGCCCCCAGTGTGCCAGATAAATGCCCCCACACAGGGCCAGATAAATGCCCCCACAGAGCCAGATATGCCCCCAGTGTGCCAGATATGCCCCCAGTGTGCCAGATATGCCCCCAGTGTGCCAGATATGCCCCCAGTGTGCCAGATATGTCCCCAGTGTGCCAGATATGCCCCCACACAGGGCCAGATAAATGCCCCCACAGAGCCAGATATGCCCCCAGTGTGCCAGATATGCCCCCAGTGTGCCAGATATGCCCCCAGTGTGCCAGAAATGCCCCCAGTGTGCCAGATAATCCCCCCAGTGTGCCAGATAATCCCCCCAGTGTGCCAGATAATCCCCCCAGTGTGCTAGATAATCCCCCCAGTGTGCCAGATAATCCCCCCAGCGTGCCAGAAATGCCCCCACATTGCCAGAAATGCCCCCACATTGCCAGAAATGCCCCCACACAGGGCCAGATAAATGCCCCCACAGAGCCAGATATGCCCCCAGTGTGCCAGATATGCCCCCAGTGTGCCAGATATGCCCCCAGTGTGCCAGATATGCCCCCAGTGTGCCAGATAATCCCCCCAGTGTGCCAGATAATCCCCCCAGTGTGCCAGATATGCCCCCACGGTGCCAGAAATGCCCCCACACAGGGCCAGATAAATGCCCCCACAGAGCCAGATATGCCCCCAGTGTGCCAGATATGCCCCCAGTGTGCCAGATATGCCCCCAGTGTGCCAGATATGCCCCCAGTGTGCCAGATAATCCCCCCAGTGTGCCAGATAATCCCCCCAGTGTGCCAGAAATGCCCCCACATTGCCAGAAATGCCCCCACACAGGGCCAGATAAATGCCCCCACATAGCCAGATATGCCCCCAGTGTGCCAGATATGCCCCCAGTGTGCCAGATATGCCCCAATGAGCCAGATATGCCCCCCACAGTGCCAGAAATGCCCCCAGTGTGCCAGATATGCCCCCAGTGTGCCAGATATGCCCCCAGTGTGCCAGATATGCCCCCAGTAGAGCCAGATATGCCCCCAGTGTGCCAGATATGCCCCCAGTGTGCCAGATATGCCCCCAATGAGCCAGATATGCCCCCCACAGTGCCAGAAATGCCCCCACAGAGCCAGATATGCCCCCAGTGTGCCAGATATGCCCCCAGTGTGCCAGATAATCCCCCCAGTGTGCCAGATAATCCCCCCAGTGTGCCAGATATGCCCCCACGGTGCCAGAAATGCCCCCACATTGCCAGAAATGCCCCCACACAGGGCCAGATAAATGCCCCCACAGAGCCAGATATGCCCCCAGTGTGCCAGATATGCCCCCAGTGAGCCAGATATGCCCCCAATGAGCCAGATATGCCCCCCACAGTGCCAGAAATGCCCCCACAGAGCCAGATATGCCCCCAGTGTGCCAGATAAATGCCCCCACAGTGCGATCCATAAATGTTTGACCCCCCCACCAAATACCTGAGGCGCTGAGTCTGAGAGAGGGAGGAGGAGTGAGTGCTGGCGGGCGGGAGAGTGAGGATCCGAGTGCCGGTGGGCGGGCGGCCACTTGTGTGCGCTATGCGCGGCGCCGGCGTCTGACGTTAGACACCGGCGCCGCGCAGCGCACGCCGCACACACGGACGGCGGGGACAACGCGCTGCACACACACACAGGGCCGGCTCGCTTCGAATATGGCGGCGCCAGCGCGCGGCGCCCATTAAGGGTGGCGCCCTGCACGGCCGCTCTATTCGAACATGCCTAGAGCCGGCCCTGGCTGGGAGGGAGGGTGTAGGTAGCGGTGCGGGAGGGTGTAGGTAGCTGGGTGGGAGGATGCAGATAGCGGTGCGGGAGGGTGTAGGTAGCTGGGTGGGAGGATGTAGATAGCGGTGCGGGAGGATGTAGGTAGCGGTGCGGGAGGGTGTAGGTAGCTGGGAGGGAGGGTGTAGGTAGCGGTGCGGGAGGGTGTAGGTAGCTGGGTGGGAGGATGCAGATAGCGGTGCGGAAGGGTGTAGGTAGCTGGGTGGGAGGATGCAGATAGCGGTGCGGGAGGGTGTAGGTAGCTGGGTGGGAGGATGCAGATAGCGGTGCGGGAGGGTGTAGGTAGCTGGGTGGGAGGATGTAGATAGCGGTGCGGGAGGGTGTAGGTAGCTGGGTGGGAGGATGCAGATAGCGGTGCGGGAGGGTGTAGGTAGCTGGGTGGGAGGATGCAGATAGCGGTGCGGGAGGGTGTAGGTAGCTGGGTGGGAGGATGCAGATAGCGGTGCGGGAGGGTGTAGGTAGCTGGGTGGGAGGATGTAGATAGCGGTGCGGGAGGGTGTAGGTAGCTGGGTGGGAGGATGCAGATAGCGGTGCGGGAGGGTGTAGGTAGCTGGGTGGGAGGATGCAGATAGCGGTGCGGGAGGGTGTAGGTAGCGGGGAGGGTTGGTAGCGGTGCGGCAGGGTGTAGGTAGCGGTGCGGGAGGGTGTAGGTAGCGGTGCGGGAGGGTGTAGGTAGCGGTGCGGGAGGGTGTAGGTAGCTGGGTGGGAGGATGCAGATAGCGGTGCGGGAGGGTGTAGGTAGCGGTGCGGGAGGGTGTAGGTAGCGGTGCGGGAGGGTGTAGGTAGCTGGGTGGGAGGATGCAGATAGCGGTGCGGGAGGGTGTAGGTAGCGGGGAGGGTTGATAGCGGTGAGGGAGGGTGTAGGCAGCGGTGCGGGAGGGTGTAGGTAGCCGGGAGGGTTGGTAGCGGGGAGGGTTGGTAGCGGTGCGGGAGGGTGTAGGTAGCGGTGCGGGAGGGTGTAGGTAGCGGTGCGGGAGGGTGTAGGTAGCGGGGAGGGTTGGTAGCGGGGAGGGTTGGTAGCGGTGCGGGAGGGTGTAGGTAGCGGTGCGGGAGGGTGTAGGTAGTGGTGCGGGAGGGTGTAGGTAGCTGGGCGGGAGGATGCAGATAGCGGTGCGGGAGGGTGTAGGTAGCGGGGAGGGTTGGTAGCGGTGCGGGAGGGTGTAGGTAGCGGTGCGGGAGGGTGTAGGTAGCGGGGAGGGTTGGTAGCGGGGAGGGTTGGTAGCGGTGCGGGAGGGTGTAGGTAGCGGTGCGGGAGGGTGTAGGTAGCTGGGCGGGAGGATGCAGATAGCGGTGCGGGAGGGTGTAGGTAGCGGGGAGGGTTGGTAGCGGGGAGGGTTGGTAGCGGTGCTGGAGGGTGTAGGTAGCGGTGCGGGAGGGTGTAGGTAGCGGTGCGGGAGGGTGTAGGTAGCTGGGCGGGAGGATGCAGATAGCGGTGCGGGAGGGTGTAGGTAGCGGGGAGGGTTGGTAGCGGGGAGGGTTGGTAGCGGTGCGGGAGGGTGTAGGTAGCGGTGCGGGAGGGTGTAGGTAGCGGTGCGGGAGGGTGTAGGTAGCGGTGCGGGAGGGTGTAGGTAGTGGTGCGGGAGGGTGTAGATAGCGGTGCGGGAGGGTGTAGGTAGCGGTGCGGGAGGGTGTAGGTAGCTGGGCGGGAGGATGCAGATAGCGATGCGGGAGGGTGTAGGTAGCGGTGCGGGAGGGTGTAGGTAGCGGTGCGGGAGGGTGTAGGTAGCGGTGCGGGAGGGTGTAGGTAGCTGGGCGGGAGGGTGTAGGTAGCTGGGCGGGAGGATGCAGATAGCGATGCGGGAGGGTGTAGGTAGCGGGGAGGGTTGGTAGCGGTGCGGGAGGGAGGCTGTTAGCACTGCACGGAGGGAGGGTGGGTGTAAGTAACATCACTTACTATTAGGTGGGTGGCAACCATGGACACACTGAACGCGGCGGCATTTCAAATGAAGCTCCGGCCGCCGGCCAACCAGAGCTGGCAGACCGGCAGCCAATCAGGGAAGCGCCCGCAGCAGTGGCTGGTTGGCTGGCGGCCGGCGCCACATTTGAAGTGCCGCCGCGTTCAGCGTTTGTCTATGGCTGCCGCCCGCCTAATTGTAAGTAGTATTACTTACACACCCTCCCTGCCCGCACATGCGCAGTGTAATCCCGTGAATCCCGGCATTTTTGGTCCCAAATCCTGGGATCCCGCCGATCCCGATCCCGGGATTGGCTTCCCTATACACAAATGCAGACTGAGCGTGCAATAAAATATCGCTGATCACCAAAAGTTATTACACGGGGTTTCATGAGTTCCAGGGAACAGCGTTTCTGTGCCGCTTTCCTGCTGGCCCGTCATTGTGAAACGTCAGTAGAGCAAAAACCAACGAAAGGGATCCGCTCTTTAGGTCGACTGCACTTAGATGAAGATGGTCACTAGGTCGACGTGAGTTTTTCCACATTTTTTTCCATTTTTTTACTTTTTCATACTTTACGATCCATGTGAACTACGATTGGGAATAGTAACCTGTGCTGAGCGCAGCGGTAGCAGAGCGAGAGATGCAACGGGACACGGTGCACTAATTGGCGTTCCCGGTCACTGGCCGCTCATTCCGAGTTGATCAAACCAAGCAACTTTTTGCTGCTGGTGCGATCAACTAATCTCCGCCTATGGGGGAGTGTGTTATAGCATAGCAGGGGTGCGATCGCTTGTGTAGCGCTGCTATGCTAAAAAAGTTTCCTGCAAAACAAGACCAGAGTAAGAGTTACTTACCCTGTGCGACGGCTCCAGCGATGAAGATCCCGGTCCTGACGTCAGACATCCGCCCTCCGTTCGCCTGGACACGCCTGCGTTTTTCTTACCACTCCCCGAAAACGTCTGGAAACGGTGAGTATCCGCCCCAGAACGCCTCCCGCCTGTCCTTCTTCCAATCACCGCTGCAATCACATTTGTCACTGGTGGCGTCGTTGCCCGACGACGCGTGCGCACAATGCCCCGCCGCACATGCGTATTTCCGACCCGTTCGCACGGCAGCGAAGTTCTGTGGGTTGAAATGCTTGTTAATAAGAGAGGTCAGAGAAGCGTGGCCCCTACTGGTTCAAGCTGACAGGAAAGTGACAGGCCTGTGTTACTCAAGAGATTCAGCGGTCACAGGGCTGTCCTTGTTATATGTGCAAATTCTCTATGTTTCATGGTTTTACCCACATGGATCAAAGTGATACTTACTGTACGAGTATCAGGATAATTGTTGTGATTCTGGCACCTCTGACCAGTTGTGCAGAACAAGATCTTGTGTTCTATAATGGGGGTCATTCCGAGTTGATCGTAGCTGTGCTAAATTTAGCACAGCTACAATCGTTAACTCAGACATGCGGGGGGACGCCCAGCACAGGGCTAGTCCGCCTCGCATGTCAGTGCCGCCCCCCCCCCCCCCCCCACCGCACAAATACAAAAGCATCGCACAGAGGCGATGCCTTTGTATTTGAGGAGTAACTCCCGGCCAGCGCAGCTCCTGCTGGGAGTTGCTTGTCGCTCCCGCTGGCCGCTGTGGCTGCATGACACTTCACGCAGCCGCCGCGGCCTGCCCCCCCCAACAGTCCGGCCACGCCTGCATTGGCCGGACCGCACCTACTAAACGGCGGCTTAACGCCGCCATTCAGCCCCCTCCCGCCCAGCGACCGCCTCTGTCTCAGAGGCGATCGCTGGGCACCGACGACTGCCATGCGCCGGCGCACTGCGGCGTCGGCGCATGCGCAGTTCCGGCGCGATCACTGCGCTGCGACAAACTGCAGCGAGCGATCGGGTCGGAATGACCCCCCATGTGCACTGCAGGTGGGGCAGATGTAACATGTGCAGAGAGAGTTAGATTTGGGTGTGGTGAGTTCAATCTGCAATCTAAATTGCAGTGTAAAAATAAAGCAGCCAGTATTTACCCTGCACAGAAACAAAATAACCCACCCAAATCTAACTCTCTCTGCACGTTATGTAAGCACCGCAATGCGCAGGCGCGTGTCGCACGGGTACAAAGTGGATCGTTGCTCTGCGATGGATTTTATGAAGAATCCATTTGCACAGCCGATCGCAAGGAGATTGACAGGAAGAAGGCGTTTGTGGGTGTCAACTGACCGTTTTCTGGGAGTGGTTGGAAAAACGCAGGCGTTCACAAGCGTTTGCAGGGCGGGTGTCTGACGTCAATTACGGGACCGGACAGGCTGAAGTCATTGCAGCGCCTGAGTAAGTCCAGGGCAACTCAAAAACTGCACAAGATCTGTTTGTACCGCTCGGCTGCACATGCGATCGCACACTTGCACAGCTAAAATACACTCCCCGGTGGGCGGAGACTATGCGGACACAGGACTGCAAAAAACAGCTAGCGAGCGATCAGGTCTGAATTATCTCCATGGTTTTGCCCATCTACTAACAAATTTGCTGCTACGACAAGGTCTGAATTACCCCTACATGTTTATTCAGATTACATATATTTTACCCCATTTCATGTTTTAAAATAAACAATTTTGTATAAGCAAGCCAATATGTATTCCTCCTAAACGCCCCCTCCCCAGACCACCCACTCATTTCTAAAGTCCTGGCAAGGAAAATTCAGTTTCTACGCCTGGAATTGCCTTTGCTCTCCGTATATACTGCACATTGGGGGTCATTCCGAGTTGTTCGCTTGTTGCCAATTTTTGCAACGGAGCGATTAAGGCAAAAATGCGCATGCGCATGGTACGCAGTGCGCATGCGCATGGTACGCAGTGCGCATGCGCTAAGTATTTTAGCACAAAACTTAGTAGATTTACTCACGTCCGAACAAAGAATTTCCATCATTGAAGTGATCGGAGTGTGATTGACAGGAAGTGGGTGTTTCTGGGCGGAAACTGACCGTTTCCTGGGAGTGTGCGGAAAAACGCAGGCGTGCCAGGATAAAACGCGGGAGTGTCTGGAGAAACGAGGGAGTGGCTGGCTGAACGCAGGGCGTGTTTGTGACGTCAAACCAGGAACAAAACGGGCTGAACTGATCGCAGTGTAGGAGTAAGTTTCGAGCTACTCAGAAACTGCTAAGAATTTTCTATTCGCAATTCTGCTAATCTTTCGTTCGCAATTCTGCTTAGCTAAGATACACTCCCAGAGGGCGGCGGCCTAGCGTGTGCAATGCTGCTAAAATCTGCTAGCGGAATGACCCCCATAGTTTATATGTTGCCACTCAGCCACTGATACCAGCGCTCTGCGCCATTTGATAAGTAGAGATCCACAAAATAAATGGTTTCAAAGTGGTTCTTAAATTGGTTGTATGGTTTGAAAATTTGTGATCAATTCTTGAACTTTCAATAAATATTTGAGCTGAGCTTAAATTGTTACACTGTACAGTATATTATATTATAATATTTTCCAATGCAAACCAGGACTTCAGAATTCGCACTCAAACTTTCAACTCCAACGCATCAAAGTGGTCATTTCGAGTTTTTCGCTCGCTAGCAGTTTTTAGTAGCCGTGCAAACGCTATGCCGCCTCCCACTGCGAGTGTATTTTAGCTAAGCAGAAGTGCGAACGAAAGGATCGCAGATCGGCGGCAAAGTTTTTTTGTGCAGTTTTAGAGTAGTTCAATACCTACTCAGCGCTTGTGATGACTTCAGACTATTCAGTTCCTGATTTGACGTCACAAACCCGCCCAGCGTTCGCCCAGCCACGCCTGCGTTTTTCCTGGCACGCCTGTGTTTTTCAGAACACTCCCTGAAAACGGTCAGTTGACACCCAGAAACGCCCACTTCACGTCAATCACTCTGCGGCCAGCAGTGCGACTGAAATGCATTGCTAGACTCTGTGTAAAGCTACATCGTTCGTTGTAATAGTACGTCGCGCGTGCGCATTGCGCCGCATACGCATGCGCAGAAGTGCAGTTTTTTGCCTCATCGCTGCACAGCGAACGAATGCAGCTAGCGATCAACTCGGAATGACCACCCATGTTCGCTATTACATTTAATAAAAACAATCTCTAAAATGTAGAAAATAAAAAGCAAAAAGGCAGAAAATGCAACATACTGAAGTTTCTATCACTGTCTGCAAGTTCTGAAATTTGCGCTGCAAACTCTGCATTTGCGTTGATTATCATGCGCTACCTGGAAGATTGTCTCTCCAAGGCCAGTTCTCTGTCTTAGCCCCTGTGCTGGACACAGAGCAGATGCTGGAATCCCAGGGTGGGATTGTTAGACGCTCACGATCGGTCACCTGCCGCCGTTTGGGGCTATTAGGATAGGAATTAGGGGGTATTCAGGCATCAGTAGCAGACAGCTAGTTATGGGTATGAGAAGAGTAGAAGTCTCTGTTACCCATCTTGCTTATATCACCTGGTTCAGTAGCGCTTTAATCAGCTATTACCTGTGTATAATACTCACCTCTTACGTCTGGTTGGTGTCTCTGGGTCAGGGACAATCATATTTCATATATCTGAATGATGCGACGGACAGAGATCAGCAGGAAGCGGCGGCAGATTGATGGAGGAACTGACACCCAGGGCCTCAAACACTTTGTCTTTCATTTTACTTTGTCACGCAGGTAAATAACACAGAGCGATCACACTCTCAGCATTTACATAAGGGGATTTTTATGGAATGTTGCAAGGTGTTAATTAAAAGTTTTAATTAATGTTAATCATCTCCCATTGTCACCGCCAACCTCTGCTCAGCCAGATGCTCCTGTTTTACACCTGTAATGTCTTCTCTCCTGTCTGACATTGGAATGAACTATTTATCAGTGCTGAGTGCAGAGCTATTCTAATCAGGACTTGATGTACTACAAACCCCAGCATAGTCTGATGGACTTAGTGTACTACGCCCCCCCAACATGGTCTGATGGACTCAATGTACTACATCCCCTAGCATGGTCTGACGGACTCAATGTTCTACATCTCCTAGCATGGTCTGATGGACTCAATGTACTACACCCCTATCATAGTCATGTTGTACTACATCCCCAACGTGATCTGATACACTTAATGTTCCATATCCCCCAACATGTTCTGATGGACTCAATGTACTACATCCCCCAACATGGTCTGACGGGCTCAATGTACTACATCCCCCAACATGGCCTGATGGACTCAATGTACTACATCCCCCAACATGGCCGGAGGGACTCAATGTACTACATCCCCCACCAACTTTGTCAGATGGACTCAATGTACTACATCCCCAACATGGCCTGATGGACTCAATGTACTACATCCCCAACATGGTCTGATGGACTCAATGTACTACATCCCCAACATGGTCTGATGGACTCAGTGTACCCAACTAGGGAGGCCAATCCCGAGCCATATTTTCAATCCCGGTTATCGGGATTGAAAAATGGTCAATACTGGGATTCCTGGGATACCCGGTATTTGCTATTCCCTATGTGTCCGCCCCCTCGCCACCACGCACACACAATACTCACCATACAACGAGGGCAGGCGGGTGGGAAGCATCCGTCACTCTCGGCAGGTGACGGTGGATGGCGCGCAGGGGACCAGGGAGGAGGGAGCCGGCCAGCATCTGAGCGTCCAGAGGGGACGCTCAACGCTGCTCGGCTTAATAAAAACAAAGGGACGGATGATCCCTTTATCTCCCGGGATTGAATCCTATCCGTTTTTGGGCCTAAATCCCAGGATCCCACCGATCCCGATCCTGGGATTGGCCTCCCTACCTACAACATGGTCTAATGGACTTATATTTTACATCCCCCAACATGGGGTATATTTACTAAGGTGTGAGTTGTTTTAGAAGTGGAAATGTTGCCCATAGCAACCAATGAAATTCCACTTAAGATTTATCTAGCTGCTCCTAGAAGATAATAGAATCTGAATGGTTGCAATGGCCCAAAACTGAGTTCCTGGCCCACACAACCTCTGGCCCCCATTATGGGTGGGACTGTGAATGGAAGGGTGGTGCCACAGCTGTGAGCTTAGAGAATAGGATACGTCATACTGTGCAATGCTAGAGAAAAAGATGTCACTGACATACCAGTAAATTATTCTTCAAAGGTTACAATGTCACCAGCAGGTATTATATCATCAATAGTGACGCACACACTGATCTGTAAGACAGAAAGAAACAGATGTACTAACATAAACTTACAGAACATTGAGGGTTCCCTTTTAATAATTACCATGTATCCTCTGTATACCAGACGCAGATTACAGACGCGGCACAAGAGATCCTGGCTGCAGCGTTAGGAGGTATGTAGCCGGGAGGTGGTATCAATAAGGTGACACATGACAAATAAGGATATTAGTAGTAACAGAGGAGCTCCATGTCCACTGTAGGATCTCAGAAATCCAAGTAGACCTCTGTTATTGGTTATAATTTACACACAGTGGGAGAGGTGTATCAAACCTTCAAGAGAAAGAGGTATCAGACCTAGGAGAGAGAGAGGTATCAGACCTAGGAGAGAGAGGTATCAGACCTAGGAGAGAGAGAGGTATCAGACCTAGGAGAGAGAGGTATCAGACAAAGGAGAGAGAGAGGTATCAGACATAGGAGAGAGATAGAGGTATCAGACCTAGGAGAGAGAGAGGTATCAGACCTAGGAGAGAGAGAGAGGTATCAGACCTAGGAGAGAGAGAGGTATCAGACCTAGGAGAGAGAGGTATCAGACCTAGGAGAGAGAGGTATCAGACATAGGAGAGAGATAGAGGTATCAGACCTAGGAGAGAGAGAGGTATCAGACCTAGGAGAGAGAGAGGTATCAGACCTAGGAGAGAGAGGTATCAGACCTAGGAGAGAGAGGTATCAGACAAAGGAGAGAGAGAGAGGTATCAGACATAGGAGAGAGATAGAGGTATCAGACCTAGGAGAGAAAGAGAGAAGTATCAGACCTAGGAGAGAACGAGAGAGGTATCAGACCTAGGAGAGAAAGAGAGAGGTATCAGACCTAGGAGAGAGAGAGAGGTATCAGACCTAGGAGAGAGAGAGAGGTATCAGACCTAGGAGAGAGAGGTATCAGACCTAGGAAAGATAGAGGTATCAGACCTAGAAGAGATAGAGGTATCAGACCTAGGAGAGCGAGAGAGGTATCAGACCTAGGAGAGAGAGAGAGAGGTATCAGACCTAGGAGAGAGAGGTATCAGACCTAGGAGAGAGAGAGGTATCAGACCTAGGAGAGAGAGGTATCAGACAAAGGAGAGAGAGAGAGGTATCAGACATAGGAGAGAGATAGAGGTATCAGACCTAGGAGAGAAAGAGAGAAGTATCAGACCTAGGAGAGAACGAGAGAGGTATCAGACCTAGGAGAGAAAGAGAGAGGTATCAGACCTAGGAGAGAGAGAGAGGTATCAGACCTAGGAGAGAGAGGTATCAGACCTAGGAAAGATAGAGGTATCAGACCTAGAAGAGATAGAGGTATCAGACCTAGGAGAGCGAGAGAGGTATCAGACCTAGGAGAGAGAGAGAGGTATCAGACCTAGGAGAGAGAGGTATCAGACCTAGGAGAGAGAGAGAGGTATCAGACCTAGGAGAGAAAGAGAGAGGTATCAGACCTAGGAGAGAGAGAGAGAGAGGTATCAGACCTAGGAGAGAGAGGTATCAGACCTATGAGATAGAAAAAGTGAAGATTCCCAAAGCAAAATTTAGGGTTTTATTTAAATAAAAGGTTACAAAAATCCTGCAGACAAGAGAACCAATTCCTTGTATATGTCCATTAAACAGATTAAGGGGGTGATTCCGAGTTGTTCGCTCGCTAGCAGATTTTAGCAGCATTGCACACGCTAGGCCGCCGCCCTCTCGGAGTGTATCTTCGCTTAGCAGAATTGCGAACGAAAGATTAGCAGAATTGCGAATAGAAAATTCTTAGCAGTTTCTGAGTAGCTCAAGATTTACACCTACACTGCGATCAGCTCAGCCCGTTTCGTTCCTGGTTTGACGTCACAAACACTCCCTGCGTTCGGCCAGCCACTCCCCCGTTTCTCCAGACACTCCCGCGTTTTATCCTGGCACGCCTGCGTTTTTCCGCACACTCCCAGAAAACGGTCAGTTTCCGCCCAGAAACACCCACTTCCTGTCAATCACACTCCGATCACTTCAACGATGAAAATTCTTCGTTCTGCCGTGAGTAAATCTACTAAGTTTTGAGCTAAAATACTTAGCGCATGCGCACTGCGTACCATGCCCATGCGCATTTTCACAAGTGTTTTTAGACTTGCAGGTGGGAGTAATCTGTCTGTTTCCAGTTTTTTAAAAGTCCGCTAAAATGACCCAAATATATACTTATACCCATTTTTATGTACCCTGAACTTAATGACAGCCCTTATTTTGATGAAAAAAATTGTTCTCTATTATTTTTCCACATATAAAAATAAAAACATATTACAGCCATTTGCCCCAATTTGCTTACACCAAATAGTTTTATTATGGCCACTAATAGACTTCTATAATGTTTTCCTGTAGCAGTTTGGCTCTTTGTGGGGTACAGGCAGATTTCCCACATTCTCCTATACTTAGCTCTGGTTTTGCCGGCTAGAATAATCTCGCAATTCCCATTATCGCCATTTTGTAACAGGATAGAGAGCGCAGGCTGCGATACAAATTTTTCAGGAGATAGGTGCGATAACATTATCCGTGATGGCGGAACACTGTATCGCGCTATTGCGGCTAATTGGATACCTCCCCAGTGTGCGGTGAAGGTTTATACACTTGTATGTCTATTTAATAATGGTCTCTCTACTGATACATCCGTCTTTCTCCCCAGTATCTCCCCACGTAAGGGGGCGCCGTGAGTGATGGCGATTATTGTCTGTGATTCTGACTGGTCTGTATGTCTGCGCTTATTGAGGAGCTCGCTGATATTTCCCTGATGCTATGGTGAGACGCACACGGCGCTTATACTGGAGCTGCTGATCTTGCTCTGTGGGTAACACTCTTCGCACATAAAAATAGAAGACAAGCAGAATGCAAATATCTTATCAGACGCGGTTCACAATAATATATCAGCAGATTCTAGATTTAGCTATTGTGTGGTCCGATTGTTCCAGCAAGAATCAGTGCACGGGGGAATGTATTCTGCAGAGACAGTCATTACAGCTCCCACATTTATCCCAAGACGTTCCACAGCTGTCGGTCCTTAAAGGAAAACAGGCAAACGCCAACTCCTTGTAATGGACGCGTGCTGCGTCGGCGAGGGCTATTCTCAGAACACAGCCACCATGCTGTTTATGTACAACTCCCGGGTGCAGGACCCATAACCTCCAACATTTACTTATATACATGATAGATAAAGTATTAACTCCCCGTTCCCCATTTACAGGCTTCAGCCCCCCTCCCATATATTTAGGACAAGGTACTGAATGGATCTCAGACATGCCAAAATGCTGAGATTGTATTCAGCTTAATTGCCAGCCCCAGTGGTAGGCAACCTGCGGCACGCCAGCGACTGTGGAACTACAAATCCCAGCATGCCCTTCCACAGTTTTTGCATTCCATAACATTTTTTTTTTTTGGGCAGGGCATGCTGGGACCTGTAGTTCCACAACAACTGGGTGGCCTACCCCTGGTATAACCCAAGCAATCCATACTGTGCATTTCTGCAAAGCAAGTCTGCTGAGCTGTCAGTCACTCTGTGTCGGCTCTGCGGGAGAATCTCCTCTCACACTGACACGACTGCCGGCTGCCAGAGCATCGAGAGCGTGGAGGACGCATTCATATACATGTATACGCTCAGAGACACGGCCTGTCATATAGAATAATGTCACATTGTGGGTTTATTTGCTCTTAAATCAACATGTTCATAATGTTAACATTCGGCATGCCGACACTGATGATTCTAACAGTGCCGACATGCTGGTTTTCTTCTTATTCTCTGACCCTAGTGTTAACCCTAACCAGGGGCACCAAGACGGGGAGTGGGTACTAATTACTTGGGCCTGGGCTTGCTGGAAGACCCTGGTGGGGGCCCAGATCCGCTGTTGAGGGGGGACACTGTACTCCTGTGCAGCACTGCTGAGGGGGGACACTATACTCCTGTGCAGCACTGCTGAGGGGGGACACTATACTCCTGTGCAGCACTGCTCAGGGGGGACATTGTACTCCTGTGCCACACTGCTGAGGGGGGGATATTATACTCCTGTGCAGCACTGCTGAGGGGGGACACTATACTCCTGTGCAGCACCGCTGAGGGAGGGACACTGTACTCCTGTGCAGCACTGCTGAGGGGGGACACTATACTCCTGTGCAGCACTGCTGAGTGGGGACACTGTACTCCTGTGCAGCACTGCTGAGGGGGGGACACTATACTGCTGTGCAGCACCGCTGAGGGGGGACATTGTACTCCTGTGCAGCACTGCTGAGGTGGGACATTGTACTCCTGGGCAGCACAGCTGAGGGGGGACATTGTACTCCTGTGCAGCACAGATGAGGGGGGACGCTATACTCCTGGGCAGCACCACTGAGGGGGACACTATACTCCTGTGCAGCACCGCTGAGGGGGGACATTGTACTCCTGTGCAGCACCGCTGAGGGGGGACATTGTACTCCTGTGCAGCACCGCTGAGGGGGGGACATTTTACTCCTGTGCAGCACTGCTGAGGAGGGGACATTGTACTCCTGTGCAGCACCGCTGAGGGGGGGACATTTTACTCCTGTGCAGCACAGCTGAGGAGGGGACATTGTACTCCTGTGCAGCACCGCTGAGGAGGGGACATTTTACTCCTGTGCAGCACTGCTGAGGAGGGGACATTGTACTCCTGTGCAGCACCGCTGAGGGGGGACATTGTACTCCTGTGCAGCACTGCTGAGGAGGGGACATTGTACTCCTGTGCAGCACCGCTGAGGGGGGGACATTTTACTCCTGTGCAGCACAGCTGAGGAGGGGACATTGTACTCCTGTGCAGCACAGCTGAGGGGGGGACATTGTAAATCCTGTGCAGCACTGCTGAGGGGGGACATTGTACTCCTGTGCAGCACCGCTTTGGGGGGATATTATACTCCTGTGCAGGACCGCTGAGGGGGGACATTGTACTCCTGTGCAGCACCGCTGAGGGGGAACCAGGGCCGGAGCTTCCACTAGGCAGCTTTAGGCAGCTGCCTAGGGGCGCCGGATCCTGAGGGGGCGGCCTGCTACAGCTGCCTGAAAAAGGTAGCGTGGTCCTACCTCACAGTCGCCGCATTCCCCCCGGCACTCGTATCTTACAGTAGTCGCAACTGGCAAGCTCCCGTATTGTAGCCTCCAGCTCCGCCTTCACCCGACACAGGAAATAACTTTGACAGCTCCTGGAGTACTGGCTGGGGGTGACAAGTGGCGCTGCTCTTCATTTCAGGCTCTTTCGCAGACTACTCAGTCCCAACTCTGCATCACAGCCCGCAGGTAAGGTAGCTGCACAGTGCACTCTCTGCATTTGATAAGGAAAGAGGGGGAGAGCAGCAGAGCAGCAGTCTGGGGGGGGGTGAGAGCTGCAGGCCCCCACACATACTGGGGAGATGGAGAGAAGAGAGCAGCCATGCAACAGACTGGGGGTGGGGGAGAGCAGCAGCTTGCCTTTCATCTGAAGGGCGGGTAGGGGGAAGGGGCAGTAGGCAGAAGTTTTGCCTAGGGTGCCGAGAAACCTTGCACCGGCCCTGGGGGGAACACTATACTCCTGTGCAGCACCGCTGAGGGGGGGATAAATGTCCCTATTGCAGAGCGTAGCACAACGCTGCACACTGCAATGCCCGGTCTGACAACAGCTGGACAATGGGAGGTGGTTGTCAGATAGATAGTTAAAAGGTCGACCCATATTTTTTTAGGGTTTTTTCATATTTTTTACAACTTTTACTATCCATGGGGGTTATTCAGAGTTGTTAGCAAATCAAAAAAGTTAGCAATCGGGCAAAACCATGTGCACTGCAGGTGGGGCAGATGTAACATGTGCAGAGAGAGTTAGATTTGGGTGGGCTATATTGTTTCTGTGCAGGGTAAATACTGGATGCTTTATTCTTACACTGCAATTTAGATTTAAGTTTGGACATCCCCCCCCCCCCCCCCCCAATCTATCTCTCTCTGCACATGTTACATCATAACGGGCTCATATGTTCTCAGTTGAGCACTGCGGCAATCCTTGGCGGCACAAGTCCAGTAACTGACGTTGGATTGGTAGACTGAACGTTCCGAAGGTAATATGAGGCGCTAAGAGCCAATAGAGGGGTCAGTAATCTTACGTTTCCCCCGGACCCTATACTATCTCGTAGTGATCCCGGCTGTATAAATACCTGACACTTTTCTGTACAATTTATCTCCATGTCTGTGCCGCCCATTTCCAGGTGACTGCAGGTCAGCGCTATGTAATGATGTGACAGTGAGTGCCTGGGATTGCGTGGTCAGACGTCCCCAGGCAGAATGCAAGTGCACTGTGCACCCTAATGGCGGAGCAGACTGCCTGGGAAGGGGACTCACCTCTGGTCTGCGTCTCGCTATGGAGTAGCAGAGGAGCCCGAGTACAATAAGACACTCAGATCCAGAATGGGAACCTCTGGAATAAGGGAACTGTCTATAAATAGAATCATCCTCCAGGAATTGTCCTCATATAATAATATCTTGTGATCTCTCTGCTTGTAGTTTCTTGTAAACCTCGGAAACAGACGGATCCACAAATGCATCAACTTCTACAGCCCCAATTCTGTGCATGTATTGTGTGTGCTATTATATGTCTGACCTGTTATTACAGCAGTGGAATGATAATGTGTTTATCCAGTAATAATGAGACTCAGGGATAGTTACTACTGAGCTGAGCAATCGAGAAATGATCGAGTTAAGAACTGAACTTGTCCTAAAACTCAGATTCTGCTTTCTGCCCTATGGGGTGAAGCTCTCAGTATAATAATTAAGATACATTTGTTCTCCATAGTTGTGGTCCTGATATAGTCACGCACTCCAGCAGGCAGGAGAAGAACAGTGCATGGACAGGTCCCAGAGCTTTGCTAGAGGTCGCTCTCGAAAGAGTTCTGTTGATGTGCGGCCTGGGGGGATTCAGTGGCCTCGAAGATGGCAGATATGACAATGCCTGGCCCCTGCAGCTCTGCGTCCCGTAGCGGCTGCACATACTCTGATTTCACAAGAGCCGGCAGAACAGAGATCAGGGCTCCTAGGTCAGGGAGGCTGAAGTGGTGGGGAGGTTAGACTCCCGGGTCAGGGAGGTGGAAGTGGTGGGGAGGTTAGACTCTCAGGTCATGGACGTGGGAGTGATGGGGAGGTTAGACTCCTGTGCCAGGGAGGTGGAAGTGGAGGGGAGGTTAGACTCTCGGGTCAGAGAGGTGGAAGTGGTGGGGATGTTAGACTCCTGTACCAGGGAGGTGGAAGTGGAGGGGAGGTTAGACTCTCGGATCAGAGAGGTGGAAGTGGTGGGGATGTTAGACTCCTGTGCCAGGGAGGTGGAAATGGAGGGAAGGTTAGACTCTCAGGTCATGGACGTGGAAGTGGTGGGGAGGTTAGACTCCCAGCACAGGGAGGTGGAAGTGGTGGGGAGGTTAGACTCTCAGGTCATGGACGTGGAAGTGGTGGGGAGGTTAGACTCTCGGATCAGAGAGGTGGAAGTGGTGGGGATGTTAGACTCTTGTGCCAGGGAGGTGGAAGTGGAGGGGAGGTTAGACTCTCAGGTCAGAGAGGTGGAAGTGGTGGGGATGTTAGACTCCTTTACCAGGGAGGTGGAAGTGGAGGGGAGGTTAGACTCTCGGATCAGAGAGGTGGAAGTGGTGGGGATGTTAGACTCCTGTGCCAGGGAGGTGGAAGTGGAGGGGAGGTTAGACTCTCAGGTCATGGACGTGGAAGTGGTGGGGAGGTTAGACTCTCGGGTCAGAGAGGTGGAAGTGGTGGGGATATTAGACTCATGTGTCAGGGAGGGGAGGTTAGACTCTCGGGTCAGGGAGGTGGAAGTGATGGGGAGGTTAGACTCTCGGGACAGGGAGGTGTAAGTGGTGGGGGGTTAGACTCTCGGGTCAAGGAGGTGGAAGCGGTGGGCGGTTTGACTCCAGGGTCAGGAAGATAGAAGTGGAGGGGAGAGTAGACTCCCACATTTCCAATATACAAATAGAATTTTCCATTTTCACTCTAATTCCAGATCATATGTCATAAATTGAATTTTTACAGCAGTGGTCTTCGGCAGGACTGGCTCAGAACATCGCCCATAGCAAACGTTGAAGGGGCAAGGGGGGTTGGCAATGCAGTCCATCTAACCAGAGACCCCAATGTGCTCTTTGGCTTCATTGCTTTTGTACTGAAAGGATAATGGCTTTGGGATTAATGATCCTGATATCTGCAAAAAATTTCAGAAGAGTTTGTTGCATAAGGACCAACATGTTCTGCAAATCACTCATCTATCAAGTAAAGAACGATAGTTCTGCAGGTGGTCCGATGCTGCATCCAAGGACGCAAAATGGGTCACCAATGCAAGCAGGAGGCATCTACTTACCATATTAGTGCTATCGCTACTACTTCCATGTAAGCCGCAGCGATGCCTCCTCTAACCTCACCTGCATCAGACCCAGAGTCTGAGGACCGACTGAGGCACACTGATTGGGCGGTTACTGGGAGGTGGCTAAACACATGCAAGAAGGGCGTATAATGGGAGAGTCACAGGCATGTGGCAGGAGGGGTTGCAGAATCAGACGCTATATCGCGTACCTTGTAGGCCAGTCTGGCGGCGATGCACCTCACATGGGGCAGGTGGCGGTCCCGTTGGTGCGTCCCACTGCAGGCGCTCACACCGGGTGTCCCAGTCCTTGCTCATACCGACACGCTTACAGCATCATCATAAAGTCACAGACACGACGGCGGTAAAAGACACAAACACGGTCGCATCATGACTCAGAATCAGACACATTGTTTCTTGAACCAATTAGTTGAAACAGTATTAAAATAGAATAATTTACTGGTGCTTCACTCATTTCCGATTGATTAAAAAATCAAGCTGAATTCAAGAAAGTCAAAGTTTAAGTTCATGTAGAAAATTAAACGGCTACATTCTAGCAGTTTTATAATTGCAGACGACGAGCCACAAGCGCAAATGTCAAAACTGCTATACGGTACTATTCGCACTTCAAATGGAAAAAATGGTAAACTACCTTTATTATTATTATTGAAAATATTGGAAAAGTGTTAAACAAAATAATTATTTGAAAATACTACTATTAACCATTGATAACAAAATCTCCAACGTGAACGGCGAACGTGAGCAGTGAGCACCAATCAGCACTGAGCGGCGGCTGCGCGCTTCAAAGTAAAGAATTCAAACCGACAATTCTACTGAAAACCTTTGGCTGCGGGGCAAGTAGTCTCTATCAGTCGTCACAAGGGTAAAAGGACCATAGCCAAAAAGTGGAAGAATCATTTTGAAATACAGTAAGTGAAAAATATACTGTAGCCAAATGTCCAAGGGTTATAATCAAATACAAAACCTGCCAGCGTAATATTCAATGCAGAGATCATTCTAGTGACCTATATACAATACACAAAACATCATAGTGACCACTGTACAATATCCAGAGCACTTACTGACCTCTATGCAACACAAAGAGCATTCTAGTAAATTCCATACAATATAGAGAGCATTTTAGTGACCGCCATACAATACACAAAACATCATAGTGACCACTGTACAATATCCAGAGCACTTACTGACCTCTATGCAACACAAAGAGCATTCTAGTAAATTCCATGCAATACAGAGAGCATTTTAGTGACCACCATACAATACACAAAACATCATAGTGACCCCTGTACAATATCCAGAGCACTTACTGACCTCTATACAACACAAAGAGCATTCTAGTAAATTCCATACAATACAGAGAGCATTTTAGTGACCGCCTTACAATACACAAAACATCATAGTGACCACTGTACTATATCCAGAGCACTTACTGACCTCTATACAACACAAAGAGCATTCTAGTAAATTCCATACAATACAGAGAGCATTTTAGTGACCGTCATACAATACACAAAACATCATAGTGACCACTGTACAATATCCAGAGCACTTACTGACCTCTATGCAACACAAAGAGCATTCTAGTAAATTCCATACAATACAGAGAGCATTTTAGTGACCACCATACAATAAACAAAACATCATAGTGACCACTGTACAATATCGAGAGCACGTACTGACCTCTATACAACACAAAGAGCATTCTAGTAAATCCCATACAATATAGAGAGCATTCTAGTGACCGCCATACAATACACAAGGCATTCTAGTGACCCCTATACAATATAGTGAACATTCTAGTGACCTCAGTATTATAGAGACAATTCTAGTGATCAGCTTACAATACAGAGATGGTTCTAGTTACCCATATATGATACCATGAGCATTATAGTGACTTCTATGCAATACAGAGAGCATTCCAGTAACCTCTATACAGTGCAGACAGCATTCTAGTACCATCCATACAAGAAACCAAACATTCCAATGACCTTTTAACAATACGCAGAGCATTCAAGTAACCTTTACACAATACAGAGCACATACCAGTGACCAATTACAACTCAGAAAGGCAAAGGATAGTTACTGGTCACTGCAGTTGTGTTTTATTAGAAATGGATGGGCACTATCCTCTATCTGGCTCTCACCAATGCACTGCCACGTTATTACTGGCTACCCGGTAGAATGGGTCCTGCCAGTGGGCAACATGCAGCCTGTAAGGACGTAGTAGGCATATATTGCAGTGCTAATAATGGCAAATGATGTAAAAAGAGAAAGAGAAACACCTGCAGTAGTTTAGATGCACATTGTTACTCTCTGGAGACATGGGGGCAGAATAATGAATGGATGAGAGCTATTTGCTCTTCCTAACCTTGAGAGTTCACCAAGTAATTATCAGCCTCTCAAAGCTACAAACACATTTCTGTCTATTATCAGCAGCCCGGCCGCCTTGTGCCCCTACAAACATTTAACACAATCTCTGTTGTATATATACAATATCATTCCTCCTCTCTTTTGTTCCACGGCAGCTGTGATGTTAATTAACTATTGATTTTGACTTTGTCTTATCACACTCCACAGGAAGGAGTGGATGGGAGATACAATTACAAGTGCTGACTTCTGCAGACTGCTCCACCTGAAATGAGCAGACATAGGTGCCCTGACCCACTGGCGGGTATGACGCTGGGCACATGCAGCCTGGCCCCGCCAAGCCGCTGGGTCTGTGCCCACTGATGGCCACATCCTCCAAGAGACCATGGGGGGGGGATGTGTCAAGCAGTGAAAAGAGAGAAGTGGAGCTAAGGAGAAGTTACTTATAGTGACATCTATGTTCTATGCAACACAGCAGGAAGAGGAATCAGCAGCAGAAAGAAAGAAGTAATAATGCCACTGTATAGGTCATTGGTACGGCCTCATCTTGAATACTGTGTCCAGTTCTGGAGGCCATATCTTCAGAAGGATATTAATTAGTGATGAGCGGGTTCGGTTCCTCGGAATCCGAACCCGCCCGAACTTCAGCTTTTTTTACACGGATCCGAGCGACTCGGATCTTCCCGCCTTGCTCGGTTAACCCGAGCGCGCCCGAACGTCATCATGACGCTGTCGGATTCTCGCGAGGCTCGGATTCTATCGCGAGACTCGGATTCTATATAAGGAGACGCGCGTCGCCGCCATTTTACACGTGCATTGAGATTGATAGTGAGAGGACGTGGCTGGCGTCCTCTCCGTTTAGAGAAGAAATAGATAGGAGAGTGAGAGTGAGACAGTGACACTTCATTTACTGGAGCTTAGGAGGAGTACTCAGACAGAGAGTGCAGAATTTTGCTGATAGTATTAGTTAGTTATACTAGTGACAGAGTGAGACAGTGACACTTCATTTACTGGAGCTTAGGAGGAGTACTCAGACAGAGAGTGCAGAATTTTGCTGATAGTATTAGTTAGTTATACTAGTGACTGACCAGTGACCACCAGTGCAGTTTTATATTATTTAATATAATCCGTTCTCTGCCTGAAAAAACGATACACAGTGACTCAGTCACATACCATATCTGTGCTCAGCCCAGTGTGCTGCTGCATCATCTATGTATAATATCTGACTGTGCTCACACAGCTTAATTGTGGGGGAGACTGGGGAGCAGTTAGGTTGTTATAGCAGGAGCCAGGAGTACATATTAAAATTAAACAGTGCACACTTTTTTTCTGCAGGAGTGCCACTGCCAGTGTGACTGACCAGTGACCTGACCACCAGTATATAGTATACTATATTGTATTGTGAATGTCTGCCTGTAAAAGTTAAACACACGTCGTGTGACTTGTGTGGTGTTTTTTTATTCTATAAAATAAAAAACTCATTCTGCTGACAGACAGTGTCCAGCAGGTCCGTCATTATATAATATATACCTGTCCGGCTGCAGTAGTGATATATATATATTTTTTATATCATTATTTATCATCCAGTCGCAGCAGACACAGTACGGTAGTTCACGGCTGTAGCTACCTCTGTGTCGGCACTCGGCAGTCCATCCATAATTGTATACCACCTACCAGTGTTTTTTTTTTTCTTTCTTCTTTATACATACTACATCTCATTATCATCCAGTCTATATTAGCAGCAGACACAGTACAGTACGGTAGTCCACGGCTGTAGCTACCTCTGTGTCGGCACTCGGCAGTCCGTCCATAATTGTATACCACCTACCCGTGGTTTTTTTTTTCTTTCTTCTTTATACATACTACATCTCATTATCAACCAGTCTATATTAGCAGCAGACACAGTACGGTAGTCCACGGCTGTAGCTACCTCTGTGTCGGCACTCGGCAGTCCATCCATAATTGTATACCACCTACCCGTGTTTTTTTTTTCTTTCTTCTTTATACATACTACATCTCATTATCATCCAGTCTATATTAGCAGCAGACACAGTACAGTACGGTAGTCCACGGCTGTAGCTACCTCTGTGTCGGCACTCGGCAGTCCATCCATAATTGTATACCACCTACCCGTGGTTTTTTTTTCTTTCTTCTTTATACATACATACTACATCTCTTTATCAACCAGTCTATATTAGCAGCAGACACAGTACGGTAGTCCACGGCTGTAGCTACCTCTGTGTCCGCACTCGGCAGTCCATCCATAATTGTATACCACCTACCCGTGGTTTTTTTTTCTTTCTTCTTTATACATACATACTACATCTCTTTATCAACCAGTCTATATTAGCAGCAGACACAGTACGGTAGTCCACGGCTGTAGCTACCTCTGTGTCGGCACTCGGCAGTCCGTCCATAATTGTATACCACCTACCCGTGGTTTTTTTTTCTTTCTTCTTTATACATACATACTACATCTCTTTATCAACCAGTCTATATTAGCAGCAGACACAGTACGGTAGTCCACGGCTGTAGCTACCTCTGTGTCGGCACTCGGCAGTCCATCCATAATTGTATACCACCTACCCGTGTTTTTTTTTTCTTTCTTCTTTATACATACATACTACATCTCATTATCATCCAGTCTATATTAGCAGCAGACACAGTACAGTACGGTAGTCCACGGCTGTAGCTACCTTTGTGTCGGCACTCGGCAGTCCATCCATAATTGTATACCACCTACCCGTGGTTTTTTTTTCTTTCTTCTTTATACATACATACTACATCTCTTTATCAACCAGTCTATATTAGCAGCAGACACAGTACAGTACGGTAGTCCACGGCTGTAGCTACCTCTGTGTCGGCACTCGGCAGTCCGTCCATAATTGTATACCACCTACCCGTGGTTTTTTTTTTCTTTCTTCTTTATACATACTACATCTCATTATCAACCAGTCTATATTAGCAGCAGACACAGTACGGTAGTCCACGGCTGTAGCTACCTCTGTGTCGGCACTCGGCAGTCCATCCATAATTGTATACCACCTACCCGTGGTTTTTTTTTCTTTCTTCTTTATACATACTACATCTCATTATCATCCAGTCTATATTAGCAGCAGACACAGTACAGTACGGTAGTCCACGGCTGTAGCTACCTCTGTGTCGGCACTCGGCAGTCCATCCATAATTGTATACCACCTACCCGTGGTTTTTTTTTCTTTCTTCTTTATACATACAAACTACATCTCTTTATCAACCAGTCTATATTAGCAGCAGACACAGTACGGTAGTCCACGGCTGTAGCTACCTCTGTGTCAGCACTCGGCAGTCCGTCCATAATTGTATACCACCTACCCGTGGTTTTTTTTTCTTTCTTCTTTATACATACATACTACATCTCATTATCATCCAGTCTATATTAGCAGCAGACACAGTACAGTACAATAGTCCACGGCTGTAGCTACCTCTGTGTCGGCACTCGGCAGTCCATCCATAATTGTATACTAGTATCCATCCATCTCCATTGTTTACCTGAGGTGCCTTTTAGTTGTGCCTATTAAAATATGGAGAACAAAAATGTTGAGGTTCCAAAATTAGGGAAAGATCAAGATCCACTTCCACCTCGTGCTGAAGCTGCTGCCACTAGTCATGGCCGAGACGATGAAATGCCAGCAACGTCGTCTGCCAAGGCCGATGCCCAATGTCATAGTACAGAGCATGTCAAATCCAAAACACCAAATATCAGTAAAAAAAGGACTCCAAAACCTAAAATAAAATTGTCGGAGTAGAAGCGTAAACGTGCCAATATGCCATTTACCACACGGAGTGGCAAGGAACGGCTGAGGCCCTGGCCTATGTTCATGGCTAGTGGTTCAGCTTCACATGAGGATGGAGGCACTCAGCCTCTCGCTAGAAAAATGAAAAGACTCAAGCTGGCAAAAGCAGTAGCACCGCAAAGAACTGTGCGTTCTTCGAAATCCCAAATCCACAAGGAGAGTCCAATTGTGTCGGTTGCGATGCCTGACCTTCCCAACACTGGACGTGAAGAGCATGCGCCTTCCACCATTTGCAAGCCCCCTGCAAGTGCTGGAAGGAGCACCCGCAGTCCAGTTCCTGATAGTCAGATTGAAGATGTCAGTGTTGAAGTACACCAGGATGAGGAGGATATGGGTGTTGCTGGCGCTGGGGAGGAAATTGACCAGGAGGATTCTGATGGTGAGGTGGTTTGTTTAAGTCAGGCACCCGGGGAGACACCTGTTGTCCGTGGGAGGAATATGGCCGTTGACATGCCTGGTGAAAATACCAAAAAAATCAGCTCTTCGGTGTGGAAGTATTTCACCAGAAATGCGGACAACATTTGTCAAGCCGTGTGTTCCCTTTGTCAAGCTGTAATAAGTAGGGGTAAGGACGTTAACCACCTCGGAACATCCTCCCTTATACGTCACCTGCAGCGCATTCATAATAAGTCAGTGACAAGTTCAAAAACTTTGGCCGACAGCGGAAGCAGTCCACTGACCAGTAAATCCCTTCCTCTTGTAACCAAGCTCACGCAAACCACCCCACCAACTCCCTCAGTGTCAATTTCCTCCTTCCCCAGGAATGCCAATAGTCCTGCAGGCCATGTCACTGGCAATTCTGATGATTCCTCTCCTGCCTGGGATTCCTCCGATGCATCCTTGCGTGTAACGCCTACTGCTGCTGGCGCTGCTGTTGTTGCTGCTGGGAGTCGATGGTCATCCCAGAGGGGAAGTCGTAAGCCCACTTGTACTACTTCCAGTAAGCAATTGACTGTTCAACAGTCCTTTGCGAGGAAGATGAAATATCACAGCAGTCATCCTGCTGCAAAGCGGATAACTGAGGCCTTGACAACTATGTTGGTGTTAGACGTGCGTCCGGTATCCGCCGTTAGTTCACAGGGAACTAGACAATTTATTGAGGCAGTGTGCCCCCGTTACCAAATACCATCTAGGTTCCACTTCTCTAGGCAGGCGATACCGTGAATGTACACGGACGTCAGAAAAAGACTCACCAGTGTCCTAAAAAATGCAGTTGTACCCAATGTCCACTTAACCACGGACATGTGGACAAGTGGAGCAGGGCAGGGTCAGGACTATATGACTGTGACAGCCCACTGGGTAGATGTATGGACTCCCGCCGCAAGAACAGCAGCGGCGGCACCAGTAGCAGCATCTCGCAAACGCCAACTCTTTCCTAGGCAGGCTACGCTTTGTATCACCGCTTTCCAGAATACGCACACAGCTGAAAACCTCTTACGGCAACTGAGGAAGATCATCGCGGAATGGCTTACCCCAATTGGACTCTCCTGTGGATTTGTGGCATCGGACAACGCCAGCAATATTGTGTGTGCATTAAATATGGGCAAATTCCAGCACGTCCCATGTTTTGCACATACCTTGAATTTGGTGGTGCAGAATTTTTTAAAAAACGACAGGGGCGTGCAAGAGATGCTGTCGGTGGCCAGAAGAATTGCGGGACACTTTCGGCGTACAGGCACCACGTACAGAAGACTGGAGCACCACCAAAAACTACTGAACCTGCCCTGCCATCATCTGAAGCAAGAAGTGGTAACGAGGTGGAATTCAACCCTCTATATGCTTCAGAGGTTGGAGGAGCAGCAAAAGGCCATTCAAGCCTATACAATTGAGCACGATATAGGAGGTGGAATGCACCTGTCTCAAGCGCAGTGGAGAATGATTTCAACGTTGTGCAAGGTTCTGATGCCCTTTGAACTTGCCACACGTGAAGTCAGTTCAGACACTGCCAGCCTGAGTCAGGTCATTCCCCTCATCAGGCTTTTGCAGAAGAAGCTGGAGACATTGAAGGAGGAGCTAACACGGAGCGATTCCGCTAGGCATGTGGGACTTGTGGATGGAGCCCTTAATTCGCTTAACAAGGATTCACGGGTGGTCAATCTGTTGAAATCAGAGCACTACATTTTGGCCACCATGCTCGATCCTAGATTTAAAGCCTACCTTGGATCTCTCTTTCCGGCAGACACAAGTCTGCTGGGGTTGAAAGACCTGCTGGTGAGAAAATTGTCAAGTCAAGCGGAACGCGACCTGTCAACATCTCCTCCTTCACATTCTCCCGCAACTGGGGGTGCGAGGAAAAGGCTCAGAATTCCGAGCCCACCCGCTGGCGGTGATGCAGGGCAGTCTGGAGCGACTGCTGATGCTGACATCTGGTCCGGACTGAAGGACCTGACAACGATTACGGACATGTCGTCTACTGTCACTGCATATGATTCTCTCAACATTGAAAGAATGGTGGAGGATTATATGAGTGACCGCATCCAAGTAGGCACGTCACACAGTCCGTACTTATACTGGCAGGAAAAAGAGGCAATTTGGAGGCCCTTGCACAAACTGGCTTTATTCTACCTAAGTTGCCCTCCCACAAGTGTGTACTCCGAAAGAGTGTTTAGTGCCGCCGCTCACCTTGTCAGCAATCGGCGTACGAGGTTACATCCAGAAAATGTGGAGAAGATGATGTTCATTAAAATGAATTATAATCAATTCCTCCGCGGAGACATTGACCAGCAGCAATTGCCTCCACAAAGTACACAGGGAGCTGAGATGGTGGATTCCAGTGGGGACGAATTGATAATCTGTGAGGAGGGGGGTGTACACGGTGATATATCGGAGGATGATGATGAGGTGGACATCTTGCCTCTGTAGAGCCAGTTTGTGCAAGGAGAGATTAATTGCTTCTTTTTTGGGGGGGGTCCAAACCAACCCGTCATATCAGTCACAGTCGTGTGGCAGACCCTGTCACTGAAATGATGGGTTGGTTAAAGTGTGCATGTCCTGTTTATACAACATAAGGGTGGGTGGGAGGGCCCAAGGACAATTCCATCTTGCACCTCTTTTTTCTTTTATTTTTCTTTGCGTCATGTGCTGTTTGGGGAGGGTTTTTTGGAAGGGCCATCCTGCGTGACACTGCAGTGCCACTCCTAGATGGGCCCGGTGTTTGTGTCGGCCACTAGGGTCGCTTATCTTACTCACACAGTCAGCTACCTCATTGCGCCTCTTTTTTTCTTTGCGTCATGTGCTGTTTGGGGAGGGTTTTTTGGAAGGGACATCCTGCGTGACACTGCAGTGCCACTCCTAGATGGGCCCGGTGTTTGTGTCGGCCACTAGGGTCGCTTATCTTACTCACACAGTCAGCTACCTCATTGCGCCTCTTTTTTTCTTTGCGTCATGTGCTGTTTGGGGAGGGTTTTTTGGAAGGGACATCCTGCGTGACACTGCAGTGCCACTCCTAGATGGGCCCGGTGTTTGTGTCGGCCACTAGGGTCGCTTATCTTACTCACACAGTCAGCTACCTCATTGCGCCTCTTTTTTTCTTTGCGTCATGTGCTGTTTGGGGAGGGTTTTTTGGAAGGGACATCCTGCGTGACACTGCAGTGCCACTCCTAGATGGGCACGGTGTTTGTGTCGGCCACTAGGGTCGCTTATCTTACTCACACAGTCAGCTACCTCATTGCGCCTCTTTTTTTCTTTGCGTCATGTGCTGTTTGGGGAGGGTCTTTTGGAAGGGCCATCCTGCGTGACACTGCAGTGCCACTCCTAGATGGGCCCGGTGTTTGTGTCGGCCACTAGGATCGCTTATCTTACTCACACAGTCAGCTACCTCATTGCGCCTCTTTTTTTCTTTGCGTCATGTGCTGTTTGGGGAGGGTTTTTTGGAAGGGCCATCCTGCGTGACACTGCAGTGCCACTCCTAGATGGGCCCGGTGTTTGTGTCGGCCACTAGGGTCGCTTATCTTACTCACACAGTCAGCTACCTCATTGCGCCTCTTTTTTTCTTTGCGTCATGTGCTGTTTGGGGAGGGTTTTTTGGAAGGGACATCCTGCGTGACACTGCAGTGCCACTCCTAGATGGGCCCGGTGTTTGTGTCGGCCACTAGGGTCGCTTATCTTACTCACACAGCGACCTCGGTGCAAATTTTAGGACTAAAAATAATATTGTGAGGTGCGAGGTATTCAGAATAGACTGAAAATGAGTGTAAATTATGGTTTTTGAGGTTAATAATACTTTGGGATCAAAATGACCCCCAAATTCTATGATTTAAGCTGTTTTTTAGGGTTTTTTGAAAAAAACACCCGAATCCAAAACACACCCGAATCCGACAAAAAAAATTCGGTGAGGTTTTGCCAAAACGCGGTCGAACCCAAAACACGGCCGCGGAACTGAACCCAAAACCAAAACACAAAACCCGAAAAATTTCCGGCGCTCATCTCTAATATTAATACATTAGAGAGTGTACAAAGAAAGGCAACTAAAATGGTGCATGGCCTACATCACAAAACGTACCCGGAAAGACTAATAAATCTCAATATATATAGTTTGGAGCAGAGAAGGGAAAGGGGGGACATGATAGAGACTGTCACATATATCAGGGGTATTACCAGGGTCCGGGAGGGAAACATTCTCCGAATGAAGAGAAGCAATAGGACACGAGGACATGCACTGAGACTGGAGGGGGGGAGGTTCAGGGGAAATTTGAGGAAAAATGACTTCACTGAAAGGGTAGTGGACAAGTGGAATAGCCTCCCATCAGAGGTGGTAGAGGATAAGACAGTAGAGCAATTTAAACATGCATGGGATAGACATAAGGATATCCTTACAAAGAAATAAGGATCAAATAAGGTTAGAGATAAAAATAATGTAAAAAAAAAAGGGGGGGGGGGCAGACTAGATGGGCCAAGTGGTTCTTATCTGCCGACACATTCTATGTTTCTATGTTACCAATCAGATATTGCTGGCATTTATAAAGAGCGTTCTATAAAATGATAATTATAGTGTCTGTGGTCTCACAAGTCTCATATCTCCCATCATCTAAACTCCCTTTGAAGAGAGGTGTAGCCACATCATGATAGGGGCATATCCACATCACGGTATGTCACCACGGCATGTGGGTGTAAGGGGCACCCGCTCTCTGTGGGCATTCCTTCCAACTTCCCACCAGTGGCACCGGCCCGCAGCATGGCAGAGGTATGATAAAGACGGTGATCACTCGCTGATGGGATTTACCAACACATCTGGTAAAACTCCCATTACACCCGGCTGGGTTGGGATTGGGTGAGTTGATCTTCTCGGCTCCGTGCAGAGAGTGATCCAACCTTGACGAGAGCCGATGAACCCGAATTTCCCAGACTCCATGGAGTGCAGGCCCCCCGTTCTGGATCCTGCCCACTTCTTTCCTAGTGAGTTGGGCAGTGGGATGTGTGCATGGCCCCCAATAAATCTGCCAGGCCCGGTGTGGGGGTCGTGGCGCACCTCTGTTATGAAAACCGGTTCCCTCATTACAAGCTGATGGGCGTGTGGCCACTGGCCACTCCATATTTGGGTTCATAGTTGCACCTCCTTGGTGCCCTCCGTTAATTATGGCTACCCCGAGTGTGACAGCTCCTAACAATGGGCCTAATTCAGACCTGATCGCAGCAGGAAATTTGTTAGCAGTTGGGCAAAACCATGTGCACTGCAGGTGGGGCAGATGTAACGTGTGCAGAGAGAGTTAGATTTGGGTGGGTTATTTTGTTTCTGTGCAGGGTAAGTACTGGCTGCTTTATTTTTACACTGTAATTTAGATTTCAGTTCGAACACACCCCACCCAAATCTAACTCTCTCTGCACATGTTACATCTGCCCCCCCCCTGCAGTGCACATGGTTTTGCCCACCTGCTAACAAATTTGCAGCAGTGATCAGATCTGAATTAGGCCCAATATAAGGTCTGGTGCTCTCGGGTCCTAACAGCAGCTGCGACAGATCGCGCCCCTGGAACCACCGACCAATCACACGATCCCTCAGGAACACTAAGCACAGAACACATATACAGCGGGATGAGTAACATATCACTGCGAGGATCGCGCCGTGTACGCTCATTTCCAGTGTCAGGATCATTAGCTCAATTTGCAGGAATCTAAACTGTCAGTTTGTTATATTTGTAGCTAAACACTTAATTATTCAAATGAATTCAAACAGAGAAAGTCTAAAGTTTTGAAAGGATCTCAACCGAGCGATATAATCCTAGTATTTATTAATCAGTCTCCCGCGGAGATTAGAGTCCGCCGTTCTAGGTGCTGACACGTAATTAAGCAGACTGAGCAACAACTTCTGCGGTTTGGTTCCTGTGACAACAAAGTATCAAAGGAATTAAAATTATTCTTTGAAAGTGATAAGATAAATGATCGCTGTATAAAGAGTAAGTATTATGTAGAAGCCAGTTGTGTAAAAGACAGGTGTCCTTCGCATCTCTGAAATGTATGTGCCTCGTCATAGCGCTGCACCCGCGTCCGGCTGTTACCGGCTAAGTTCATAGATACCAGCATTTGTAACCGAAGGTGTGCGAAACGCGCACTGGATTGGGGTGACAGGACTGGTGCGAGTCCATGTAAAACGTAATGCCTTGTTATCTCGCTAAAACATTTTTTCAATGTTGTAATTGAATGTCCGCACACTCTTTGCTGAACCATCTTCCTAAAGTTTATTCGGTACAGACAGCATTAGGTTTGGTTCCCTACTACTATTCCCCACTATTCCCGCAACCCTGTCACTGACTAGACGCAGTGGTTTCCTCGCAAGTCACCGGCCAACTAACTAGCATTGGTCGCACCGCCCCCAACACAACACAGTCTCCTTATACCCACTCCCAAGCACTCACCAGCTAATCAGTCACACCCATGTGATCCACCTGTGTAGCTGTGCTGTGTGTGCAGGAATATATGAGGAATTCACCCTGTCTGTAACATGAGTCTGCAGATGCCCACATAAAGTATTTGCCTCTTGGTGCAACTGAAAGCTCATTCCGGGGGCATCAGTTTCCAGTTGGGTCAGGCATGTGCAGACTGTACCCCTATAGCTAAACTGCTCTTAGCGACATCTTATTGATAAATTGTGGTGATATCAGAAAACAATCATTATCTTTGCCGACTAGAATTCAGCTAGGTGGTGGGAAGGTGGGGAGAGCTGCCACATCAAAGTGCCACCACCTGCAACTACAGTATACAAGCCACCCTGTAACATTTATATGTTCCTCCTAAAATGCTTCTTGGGTTATTCTCATTTCTGCTATAAATGAACTATGAGAACAATGTCATTATTACCAGTCAGTTTTGTGAGTTTTTATGGTTTATGTCTATCAGCAAAGTACAGCATGTCTGGGAATGTGATTATCAGCCAAAGAGCATTCTGGAAGTTCCGTTTCCTTCCAACCCCCTCAGCGCTGGTGCAAAAATTGAGTCATTTGGTATAGTGGCAATGTATGTGCGCCCCTTTTGCAAAGCAAATGAAAAAGTATATTTACTAAGCAGTGGATATTTTCAGATTTTGCTGCCAGATTTAATAGGGCAATAATATTTAACACAAGACGAGACTGATTTTGCATTTACTATTATTGTTCTTTCAAATACGGCAGAAAAAATCTGCAAAAAATCGTGAGTTTCAAACTCGGTGACTTCAATCTTATCGAAATCTGTCCTCACGCCGATTAACTCCTCCTATCATCCGGTGCCAAATGTGTTCCTCAGCAAATACACAGTGCCAATACACAGTGCCTCCATAGGGTTCTGGGGGCTGCACCTCACGTGCTGTGGCTTCATAGGCGACCTCCCAACGCAAACGGTATTAAGCAGTTCTGCAGTTGCTCGATGCCTCTGGTATATCCCTAGGGACGTGCTGAAAATAGAGAGTAATAATGAGCAGGTGTGCGAGTGTGTGTGTGTGTGTGTGTGTGTGTGTGTGTGTGTGTGTGTGTGTGTGCGTGTGAGTGCGTGTTTGTGTGTGCGTGTGTGTGTGTAGCATTAGCTCTTTATATATATATATATAGATGCTGTATCTATGTACTGGGCATGCTATAATGATGCTGCACCATATACACCAGTACTGGCACGTGTAAGCTCACCATTCCCCACACAGCTCCCGGCCAGTCTGGGGGTAGAGGACACCAGTAGCCTCCAGCATCTGGCGGGGGCGTCTGGGCATGGCCTGTGCGGGGTATGGGAGGGAAGAGCACAGGACCGCGCCCCTCCACCGGCACGCAGTATATATAAGGCAGCTTTGTCAGTTATCTGCCTCCTTCTCACCCGCATCAACTGCATCCCCAGCGCCGGCCCCTCCTCCTCCCGTGCACGGCTCACCCCACCTCGCTATGGGCCACACGCAGAGGCGGATTGGACATAGGGTCTACAGGGAAGATTCCCGGTGGTCCGACGCACCCATGGGGCCTGTTTTGTTTGAGGACATGTGGTCCTATTTATAGACATAATGAATAAGATGCAAAATAATTTGCATATATGAAAATGACTTTGCCACTTAGCCTGTGATTGCAGATGATCTAGTGTATGCTCTGTCTGCCTGCTTGGCTGCCCATGTGAGGCCACTAGTACAATTTTTTCCAGGGCCGCTTTTTGTTCCCAATCCGCCCCTGGCCACACGTAGGGGCCGGTGCAAGGTTTCCCTACACTCTAGGCAAAACTTCAGCCTGCTGCACCCCCTCCCTCCAAATCACACACCAGTGACCACTCTTCAGCCCTCAGGTGGAAGTGTGGAGGTCGCATCTTAGAAGTTCAACAGCCGACATCTGCATCAAAAGTAACAAGGATACATATCTCAGAGGTAGCCTTCATTTTGTGAAAAGCAAACTTAGGGCATATCCTGGCGCTTTCTCTTTTCTCCTCCAGTCCCTATTTGCCCCTACCCCACTCTCAACCCCCGCAGTCCCTATCTGCCCCTACCACTCCAGTCTCTGCCCAGTCCCTATCTACCTCAACCCCTTCTCTCCCCCCAGTCTTTATCTGCCCCACCCCGCTCTCTACCAACTCCTTTTCTGCCCCAGCCCTCCCGCCCTCTCTTTTCTCCCCCAGTCCCTAACTGCCCCTACCCCACTTTCCACCCCCCAGTCCCTATCTGTCCCTACCCCCGCTGTGTCTCTCCACAGCACCCTCTCTCCGTATACAGCAAGTGTGAAACAGTCGGATCAGTGTTATGAATATTAGCAGCAGCAGGGTAGGAGGCTGTAACATCTCCCTGCAGTATCACTTTCACTTTCAGCCGTGCCAGCTTGCAGCACACAAAGGAGTCAGTTGGTCCATGTGGCGGCCTCTAGTGGCCACCGGCGCACATAACAGAGGTGAGGAACAGCCTTTTATTATATAGGACACCATTCTGCAAACAACCAGCTGCTGCTACAGCGTGCAGAATGGAAGCTATATTTAATGCAGGTAACTACTTTTGTCTCCCAGTAACACCGACACCGATTGTACTTCTGTCACTTTCCTCCCGTTATCTAAATTAAAAAGTGTAAAGTAATAATGAGAAGAATTAGAAAAGGCTTTTCAGGAGTCAGACTCACTTAACAATAAGACGCCATCTGTTCATCTGCTTGCGGGTTTATCGTGGGCAGGTGGAAGGTAGGAGTGTGGCGGATAGAAATGTAATCTAGATAAGTTACAGATCAATACAGCCTTCTGGATAATTCTCCTGTGTTAAATACCAGGTGGGTTGTGTTACATGGGAACGCAATGTGTTTTGCAGAACACCCCAAATCATGATGGGGGGGGGGGGGGGGGATACGGCAGTTAGAGTGTCAGCTCTTTGTGAAGTGACGATCAGTGAGCATGAGATCGGCAGCTCTGGCAGGCACAGTCTGTTCCCGGCGACATGCAGCGGAATTCTGCTAGATGAGGAAAGAACAAATGCAACGCTTTATGTCACTGTCAGAGATGGATTGTGCGACGTGCGTCTCGCGGGGTCATGGGTGTATGTCGCTTTGTGCTCGCTGAGTGACTGCGGCTCCCAGAGCTAAGGCGACACATCTGTCGGTCTCATGGTTAAAACACTGTGACTGGAAGACATCTGATTGGACGGAGACACAGAAGGGTTACTTCTTATTGACGGCTCCATGTGTTTGCAGACTATGGCATACCGCCCAACTGTCCCACGTTCAGTGGGACAGTCATGTTTTTGGGGTTGCTGCGAGGCTTGAGTACACAGACGCCTCTTGCAGGCTTGTGTGATCTGCTGCTGCCTCTGAAGACGCAGCACCGGATCACTGGCGTGACCATCTCGGATAACTCAGGAAGGCCGGGCCGTTCATGCTGCAGGGGCCGCTGGCCAAGCCACTCCCAGAAAACAGGGGTGACACGCAGCTCAGCTCCGCCCACCTCCGTCCCCACATGCCGACAGCCTGTCAATCAGGCTGCAACTTGGGGTCACTGCGTACAAAGATGCAGGACCCATACACTAGGAGTGCACACAGGGCGAAGCAGTATAACGCGTTTCTCCGCTACAGCGATTAGATCAGAGCGATTAGTTTTGTCTTCAGTAGGGGTCTTTATTTTCCTCATCGGCCAATCACTGGCAGGAATACATTCATCATCTTCCATCTGAAGTTCCAAAACTTCCAGAGTGATATTAATGCAATACACAATTCCATATAAGGACTGAGACAGAGGAGGCAGTAATTGCACCCAAATCCCAGCCGCGATTTGCAATCATCAAAAATAGCTGCAATCGCAACCACAAGCGAAGCGGCATACTATTGCGAGATGCATTGCAGTTGGCAACAGGAACATACGCATGCGGTTTACGCCAGACGCAGTCCCCCGTGCACCCATGTTTTTAACCATTTTATATGTATCAAACGCATTCCCTATTAGACATGAAGACAGCTAGATACGGGAATTGGCGGACGGATACATTAGCAGAAGGTGGTAAATTCGGCTGCCGCGGACTTCCGCAATTGCGTCCACTCAGAATCCCCAATCCTCCTAGCTGCAGCTGGAGAGGGGAGGACATTGGTAACGCTGTCACCTCCCCCTCATTTACATACGCGAAACGACAGTGTGGAAGTAATGCAGACAGATAAAATGGTAAATATCTAGAACAAACAGCAATGATGATATGGTTTATTTTATCCACTCATTTATTATTATCTTACTTGGCCTCCTAAACTCAGACCCCGACACCGCGAGATAAACTCAGGGCCAAAAATCTGTTAATTCATCTAATGAATTCAGACAGAACACAAATGGGCTGAAAGTTTCTCCATAATTCATATGGCCGGGAAGATGTATTCTTGCACTCAGCCCTCTTATTTATAAATATCTCAAGTATTATTAAGTGCACAGGGAGCAGCGTGTTCTCCTCCGCGAGTTCCCTGCGCATTTTGTCTGTGAAATTAGACCTTTTAAGTTCTTTTCATTGCTGAGCCGAGGGCTCGTTATTATATCTTTCTGGTAGGAGCCACAATGCTTCGCGCTGCCTATGTGTTTATCTAGATGTTACCAAAGCAAGTCGACAGGGAAGCTGCTTCCTTCCTGCAAATGACTAGTCCGCGCCGGTCGTCAAGTGCAGCATTTAGGGACGGCAATGTTCTCCAAAGCTATGGAGCGTATACTGCCCATAATTATACGCCAATTGCTGCTAGAGCTAACACATCTTTGAATAAAAAGACTCCCAGGGAATCTGTTCTGTACTTGAAGTATTTAAGTTTCAGAATAGTTTAACTCCAGCGTGGAAGTTGTAGGTGGCTGAAGTTTTCTAAACTCTTCCGCAGCTGCTGTCTGTGTAATTTAGCATGGGACGGGTTTGGCCAGAATCTTGGAAACGTATTATAGAGACAAATATCCCACCTGTGGACAGAAGACCCAAATGGACAGTACTTCCCTATCATGAAAATGACGCAGAGGGTCTCGTACATTGAGCAGTCGATTTTTAATACTGATGACTTGCGCCAATTTTTTTGTGGCGGGATTTAAAAGCCCCGGTGTGTTGGGTTGGAAAGCACATATACGTAGATTATAATATTGCCTTTAACAAAATAAGAGCAATGGGAAATCCCATGATGTGCGCGGATCACCATGTAGAGAGATTTGCGCAGACCCCTATGGTTTTTTTGGGGGGGTTTAATTTCATCCTCGTATTTTAGTCTTGCAAAACCACCCTCAAGTGTTTTGGTTCGGATTCGGTTTTTGGTTCGGCTAAAAATCGATTGAAAAAATGTCGATAATCACTGATAAAAACAGCTAAAATCATATCATTTTTGCAATCCAGAATCTGAAATTTGGATTTAAAATATTAATTCTGTACCGCAGGAAGATCTGGACCAGGACTCAGCCCGGAACAGATCTCATCAGGAAATCCGGACCAGGTTTTGGTATGAGTTGGATCCACAAAATTCATGTGAATTCTCAGAGGGATATGAGCAAGCTACATCCACAGAGGATATGTGGTTAGTTCTCCAAGATGTTTGGAACAACCTCCCTGCCGAGTTCCTTCAAAAACTGTGTGCAAGTGTACCTAGAAGAACTGACGCTGTTTTGAAGACAAAGGACGGTCACACCGAATATTGGTTTGATTTAGATTTCTCTTCTGTTTATTCTCTTTGCATTTTGTTAATTGATCAAAATAAACTATTAACACTTTTTCCACACCTGCATAAAACAGTTCCATAGATAGATAGATAGATAGATAGATAGATAGATAGATAGATAGATAGATAGATAGATAGATAGATAGATAGATATGATATGATATGATATAGATAGATAGATAGATAGATAGATAGATAGATAGATAGATAGATAGATAGATAGATAGATAGATAGATAGATATGAGATAGATAGATAGATAGATAGATAGATAGATAGATAGATAGATAGATATGAGATAGATAGATAGATAGATAGATAGGAGATACATAGATAGGAGATAGATAAATAGATATGAGATAGATAGATAGATAGATAGATAGATAGATAGATAGATAGATAGATAGATAGATAGATAGAAGATAGATAGATATGATATAGATAGATAGATAGATAGATAGATAGATAGATAGATAGATAGATAGATAGAAGATAGATAGATATGATATAGATAGATAGATAGATAGATAGATAGATAGATAGATAGATATGATATAGATAGATAGATAGATAGATAGATAGATAGATAGATAGATATGAGATAGATAGATAGATAGATAGATAGATAGATAGATATGAGATAGATAGATAGGAGATAAATAGATAGGAGATAGATAAATAGATATGAGATAGATAGATAGATAGATAGATAGATAGATAGATAGATAGATAGAAGATAGATAGATATGATATAGATAGATAGATAGATAGATAGATAGATAGAAGATAGATAGATATGATATAGATAGATAGATAGATAGATAGATAGATAGATAGATAGATAGATATGAGATAGATAGATAGATAGATAAATAGATAGGAGATAGATAAATAGATATGAGATAGATAGATAGATAGATAGATAGATAGATAGATAGATAGATAGATATGAGATAGATACATAGATAGGAGATAGATTAATAGATATGAGATAGATAGATAGATAGATAGATAGATAGATAGATAGATAGATAGATAGAAAGATCATAGATAGATAGATAGATAGATAGATAGATAGATAGATATGAGAGAGAGAGATAAATAGAAATGAGATAGATAGATAGATAGATAGATAGATAGATAGATAGATAGATAGATAGATATGAGATAGATATGAGATAGATAAATAGATATGAGATAGATAGATATGATATAGATAGATCGATAGATAGATAGATAGATAGATAGATAGATAGATAGATAGATAGATATGAGATAGATAAATAGATATGAGAAAAATAGATATGATATAGATAGATTAGATAGATAGATAGATAGATATGAGACAGATAGATAGATAGATAGATAGATAGATGATAGATGGGTAGATAGATAGATAGATAGATAGATAGATAGATAGATAGACAGATAGATAGATAAATTACACACATATACATAACACACCACACCAGAGATATCTGCTGCAATCTCCTTAATATTTGCATGTACAGTACTCACCAAAAATGTCTGTTTTGGGGGAAAAGCCTGCAGATATTGAATGATAAATAGGGGATTATTTATTAACAATTGTGGTCAGACCCTGAATGGAGAGACATATAACATCAGTAAGGATTCTTTCTCGGAGGAATGTATCATTCTTAGATGCCGGGATCAGTAAGAGGTGATAGAAATTGCGATCAGTTTACTTCCAGGTCTGGACCCCGGCTGGGTAACTGAACATGCACAGATATCCAGCACAAGGCAAACATTTCACACTCCAGCCAGACGCATAGCTAAAACATTTCGGGTTCATAGAGCAATTTTGATGGGGCTCCTACCCTAATGCTTCAAGAGAGACACCTCTCCCTGCAGCAGTAGTTTATGCCCCATAGTAGTGCCCTAGTTAATTTTGTGACCCATAGTAGTGCCTATTTCACATTATGTCACACACTGTGCCCTAGTTCATCTTATGCAACATTGCAGTGCTGCCAGTACACATTATTCTACATTGTAGTGCTGCCAGTACACATCCACACAGTTCCCCCAATTCACATGACGCAATATAGTGTTACCAATACCACATCACAGTGCCCCAGTACATATTATGCCACACTGCAGTGCCCCAATACATATTACGCCACATTGCAGTGCTCACTGTTCATATTACACCACATTGCAGTGCCCCAAGTACATATTACGCCACATTGCAGTGCTGCCAGTACACATCCACACAGTTCCCCCAATTCACATGACGCAATATAGTGTTACCAATACCACATCACAGTGCCCCAGTACATATTATGCCACACTGCAGTGCCCCAATACATATTACGCCACATTGCAGTGCTCACTGTTCATATTACACCACATTGCAGTGCCCCAAGTACATATTACGCCACATTGTAATGCCCCGAGTTCATATTATGCCACATTGCAATGCCCTGAGTTCATATTATGCCACATTGTAATGCCCAAAGTACTTATTATGCCACATTGCAGTGCCCCAAGTACATATTATGCCACATTGTAATGCCCCAAGTTCATATTATGCCACATTGTAGTGCCCCAATTACATATTATGCCACATTGTAGTGCCCCAAGTACATATTATGCCACATTGCAATGCCCTGAGTTCATATTATGCCACATTGTAATGCCCAAAGTACTTATTATGCCACATTGCAATGCCCCAAGTACATATTATGCCACATTGTAGTGCCCCAAGTACATATTATGCCACATTGCAATGCCCCTAGTACATATTACGCCACATTGCAGTGCTCCCGGTTCATATTATGCCACATTGCAGTGCCCCAATACATATTATGCTATATTGCAGTGCTCTCAGTTCATATTATGCCACATTGCAATGCCCTTAGTACATATTACGCCACATTGCAGTGCCCCAATACATATTATGCCACATTGCAATGCCCCTAGTACATATTATGCCACATTGCAGTGCCCCAATACATATTATGCCACATTGCAATGCCCTTAGTACATATTACGCCACATTGCAGTGCCCCAATACATATTATGCCACATTGCAATGCCCTTAGTACATATTACGCCACATTGCAGTGCCCCAATACATATTATGCCACATTGCAATGCCCTTAGTACATATTATGCCACATTGCAGTGCCCCAATATATATTATGCCACATTGCAATGCCCTTAGTACATATTACGCCACATTGCAGTGCCCCAATACATATTATGCCACATTGCAATGCCCTTAGTACATATTACGCCACATTGCAGTGCCCCAATACATAGTATGCCAGATTGCAATGCCCTTAGTACATATTATGCCACATTGCAGTGCCCCAATACATATTATGCCACATTGCAATGCCCTTAGTACATATTACGCCACATTGCAGTGCCCCAATACATATTATGCCACATTGCAATGCCCTTAGTACATATTATGCCACATTGCAGTGCCCCAATACATATTATGCCACATTGCAATGCCCTTAGTACATATTATGCCACATTGCAGTGCCCCAATACATATTATGCCACATTGCAATGCCCTTAGTACATATTACGCCACATTGCAGTGCCCCAATACATATTATGCCACATTGCAATGCCCTTAGTACATATTACACCACATTGCAGTGCCCCAATACATAGTATGCCAGATTGCAATGCCCTTAGTACATATTATGCCACATTGCAGTGCCCCAATACATATTATGCCACATTGCAATGCCCTTAGTACATATTACGCCACATTGCAGTGCCCCAATACATATTATGCCACATTGCAATGCCCTTAGTACATATTATGCCACATTGCAGTGCCCCAATACATATTATGCCACATTGCAATGCCCTTAGTACATATTACGCCACATTGCAGTGCCCCAATACATATTATGCCACATTGCAATGCCCTTAGTACATATTATGCCACATTGCAGTGCCCCAATACATATTATGCTATATTGCAGTGCTCCCAGTTCATATTATGCCACATTGTACTGCCCACAGTTTATTTTATGCTACATCACAGTGCCCCCAGTTCAGATTGCGCCACATTATAGTACCTGCATACATTATAAGATCCACTACACAATGCATATTCTTTGACAGTCCTAGGCTCACTGATTAACTCAGCTGTATCTGTGAGGACAAAATAGATCGTATCAGTGGGAGCTTCATTGAGAGGGACAGAGATTGCTCTCTATATGAGCACTGACAAGTCCCCCTCTCAGGCCAGGAGATGGGCAAAGAGGTATACACAGAAATACAGTATACACTGAGATATACACCGAGATGTGCACCGAGATATATACAGACATACAGTATACACTGAGATATACACCGAGATGTTTCCCCCGAGATACAGTATACACCGAGATATATACATACATACAGTATATACTGAGATATATGTGCACCGAGATACAGTATACACCGAGATATATACAGACATACAGTATATACTGAGATATACATTGAGATGTGCACCGAGATATATACAGACATACAGTATACACTGAGATATACACTGAGATGTGCACAGAGATATATACAGACATACAGTATACACTGAGATATACACCGAGATATACACCGAGATATACACCGAGATACACACTGAGATATACACTGAGATATACACTGAGATATACACGAGATACACACTGAGATATACACTGAGATATACACTGAGATACACACCGAGATATACACAGAGATATACACTGAGCTATACACCGAGATACACACCGAGATACACACTGAGATATACACCGAGATACACACTGAGATATACGCTGAGATATACACCGAGATACACACCGAGATATATACTGAGATATACACTGAGATACACACTGAGATATACACAGAGATATACACTGAGATATACACTTAGATACACACCGAGATATACACAGGGATATACACTGAGATACACACCGAGATATACACTGAGATATACACTGAGCTATACACCGAGATATACACTGAGATATACACTGAGATACACACCGAGATACACACTGAGATATACACTGAGATATACACAGAGATATACACAGAGATATACACTGAGATATACACAGAGATATACACTGAGATACACACCGAGATATACACTGAGATATACACTGAGATATACACTGAGCTATACACCGAGATATACACTGAGATATACACTGAAATACACACAGAGATATACACTGAGATATACACTGAGATATACACTGAGCTATACACTGAGATACACACTGAGATATACGCTGAGATATACACTGAGATAGACACCGAGATACACCCTGAGATATACGCTGAGATAGACACTGAGATATACACCGAGATACACGCGAGATACACACCGAGATATACACTGAGATATACACTGAGATATACACTGAGATATGCACTGAGATATACACCGAGATATACACAGAGATACACACCGAGATATACACTGAGATATACACAGAAATATACACTGAGATATACACCCCGAGATACACACTGAGATATACACTGAGATATACACTGAGATATGCACTGAGATATACACTGAGATACACACAGAGATATACACAGAGATATACACTGAGATATACACTGAGATATACACCGAGATATACACTGAGATATACACTGAGATATACACTGAGATATGCACTGAGATATACACCGAGATATACACAGAGATACACACCGAGATATACACTGAGATATACACAGAGATATACACTGAGATATACACCCCGAGAAACACACTGAGATATACACTGAGATATACACTGAGATATGCACTGAGATATACACCGAGATATACACTGATATACACACCGAGATATACACAGAGATATACACTGAGATATACACAGAGATACACACAGAGATACACACTGAGATATACACCGAGATATACACTGAGATATACACTGAGATATACACAGAGATACACACTGAGATATACACCGAGATATACACTGAGATATACACTGAGATATACACAGAGATACACACCGAGATACACACAGAGATATACACCGAGATATACACTGAGATATACACTGAGATATACACAGAGATACACACCGAGATACACACTGAGATACACATCGAGATATACACTGAGATATACACAGAGATATATACCGAGATACACACCGAGATATACACTGAGATATACACAGAGATACACACAGAGATACACACTGAGATACACACTGAGATATACACAGAGATATACACTGAGATACACACCGAGATATACACAGAGATATACACTGAGATACACACCGAGATATACACAGAGATATACACTGAGATATACACTTAGATACACACCGAGATATACACAGAGATATACACCGAGATATACACTGAGATATACACCGAGATATACACTGAGCTATACACCAAGATATACACTGAGATATACACTTAGATACACACTGAGATATACACAGAGATATACACCGAGATATACACCGAGATATACACTTAGATACACACCGAGATATACACTGAGCTATACACCGAGATATACACTGAGATACACACCGAGATATACACTGAGCTATACAACGAGATATACACAGAGATATACACCGAGATATACACTGAGATATACACTGAGATATACACTGAGATACACACCGAGATATACACTGAGATATACACCGAGATATACACTGAGCTATACACCGAGATATACACTGAGCTATACACCAAGATATACACTGAGATATACACTGAGATACACACAGAGATACACACCGAGATATACACCGAGATATACACCGAGATATACACTGAGATATACACTGAGATATACACTGAGATATACACGAGATACAGACCGAGATACACACTGAGATATACACCGAGATACACACAGATATACACACAGAGATACACACTGAGATACACACTGAGATATACACAGAGATATACACTGAGATACACACCGAGATATACACAGAGATATACACTGAGATACACACCGAGATATACACAGAGATATACACTGAGATATACACAGAGATATACACTGAGATATACACAGAGATACAAACCGAGATATACACAGAGATATACACCGAGATATACACTGAGATATACACCGAGATATACACTGAGATATACACTGAGATATACACTGAGATATACACAGAGATATACACCGAGATATACACCGAGATATACACCGAGATATACACTGAGATAGACACTGAGATATACACTGAGATATACACTGAGATATACACTGAGATATACACCGAGATATACACAGAGATATACACAGAGATATACACTGATACACACACGTCCATGTGACGGCAGTGCCCATCTGCTTAGTCATATAATCATCTACATGTGTATAATTCTCCTCTCACATTCTAGCTATGATTTCTCTATTGCATTACAGGAATGTTAGACACAATCTGATTGGTTGCTGAGTTTTTGAAGCTTTAGTAAATCTACCCCCACATCCGCCTGAGATAGGATTTGCACTGAGCTGCGTGTTCCTGCGGGCGCATTGTGCGATGTGTGCGCATACCTCACTATTGAAGCTTGCACAGTCTGCGAGATGCATCCACTTTTGCACTTGCGTCCGTCTCATGATATTTATGTATGGAGAAGCGCCTGTAAACCTCTGATGTCATCACTTAGGCGCTCGGAAACAAACCCTGTATATATTACACAGTAAAGGATAGTGCAGTGTAATGGGTAATAGAAGTCACGGCTAGAGCGTTATATGGTCACAGAACCTCTGGGTGACATCTAATATCCATCTATTGTACAGTGGGGAGTGTAAGGAGGGGAAACATTTGTTTTACTTGCAGTGGGGGTTATAGATAAGACAGGGAATATGGGTGGACATCTAGTCGGAGATTGGACGGAACCAGTTACTTGATGACGTAGTAGAGCGATTGCGCCCTCCACCACTTTCCCCGCCGTATAAACACAATGAAAACGCCCCGGGGAGGAAAGATGAAGACGTAGAGAATTTTAATACGAATTTACATTTGTCTGGAGGTTAGAGTGCCAGACGCAGAATAAATATTAGCGGAGGATCGCAGCAGAGACAAAGGGTCCTGTTGTTCACGGCTGAAAAAGCTTCATATGGAGAATGAGGGATTTGAGGTGACAGAAAACAAGGGGGCGGGGGACGTGTCAGTGACCATAGGCTGGGACCCACCATTAAGTCCAAGAGACACATACAATAGACCTCTGGCGTGTTAATAGCCACTTAGCACGCAGGAAAACACTGACTTTCAGATGTTAAATCATGTGTCTGTTTAATGTGCTACACTTATAACAAGTAGCCCATTGTGTAAGACTGTCTGGGTTCCATGGAAATCTGATAAGTTCTTCAGGGAAGTGACAATGCCCCATAAAGTTATTTATTTGTCTGAGATTCTTCAGACGCGCGCAGATGTAGTGTAGGGCCTCATTACAGCCGGCTGTGCGGACGCTTCTGTGGTGTAAGATACGCATTGGGTACCAGGCATCTGCATTTATGTCATACCCCTGCGCAGAGGGGGCCGGGGTGGGGGCCTATCCCATCAGGAGGGGTCCCTCTCTTGGGTACTGGTGGGTTGTGATGTCCTTTCTGATGGGCTGTGTACTAATGACCATTCCAGGTGATAGAACTTCATCCATTAGATATAGGTCTATTTGCTAAGCCTTGGATGGAGATAAAGTACCAGCCAATCAGCTCCTGCTTCAGCCATGTCACAGGCTGGGGTTGACAGTTAGGAGCTGATTGGCCGGTACTTTATCTCTGTCACTTTGTCTTCCTCCTCGGCTTAGTACATAGATCCCTATGTCAGGTCTCAGCTGACTATACGCATTATTAATTTGTCCTTTCCACTTGGACCCCTGCAGGATAGAAGACCCCTTATTGGTGAGAAACAGCGAAAGTGCCGCTTTCATATTTACTTTCTATATGGAAATGAGACGCTCCTGTCACAATGTAGGAGTCGGCACTGCAGTCATACAGTCTCTGTGGGCAGCCCTTCATCTCCGGGACCCCCGGAATTGATGAAAATGGGGGTTGGGCTGCGAGGTCACGCCCCTTCCCACAAAGTCACACCCCCTATTAGTAGCGCACGTAGTCTTTCACCTGCAGCGGGTGTTACCAAGGCTAGTGACGCCCCTGCGGCTGCCTCCAATTACAGCACATCAGCGCTTTCAGCCTCCAATACAATCTCTATGCTGATGATACATAGACCGATCTCTAACCCCTCAACTCTCACGCAGGGCGGGATGTATTAAGATACATCGCCGCCCCTCGCTGCTTATCGCAGCGTTGTTGATCGCATATGTACTAACATATGCGACCAATATCGCACTGCGGTGACGGAAGCCCACCTACGATACCTGTGAGGTGGTCTGCTGGGGGTCTACGTCACCTCAAGGGGTCTCCACAATGCCTGCATGCCGGGAAGCAGCAGCAGGCTGCCCCCGGCGCCTCCTCCTCCCCCCTGCAGCCGGAAGGACCTCCGGCTGCGTTGCTAGAGGGAGGAGGAGATTACCTTCCGGTACCAGGGCTGCCTGGAGGAAGGTATGCCGTGGGGAGAGGGGTCGGCATCTGCGGCATGGGCGGCGGTCGGTGATAAGAAGACCATAGGCTTCTATAGGGTATCACCATCCAGGACGGCGAAAAATCGGCGGTAGGGTCTTAGTACATTACGTTTTCGGGGGTTTTACCACATTTTTCCTTTAGTACATCCCGCCCCCAATCTCTCATGTCTCCGACTGTGCTATCCCCCAGCGTGTATGTCCTAAATGTGTCTATGACAGACTTAAAGTCTTCCCACCTTCCCTAGCCCCCCCCCCTTCTCACTAAGGAGTCTATGTACTAACCCTAAGTGCAGTTGACCTGGTTTGGAAGGGGGAGGGGGGTAATAGGGGTGCATTGTGCCATCTCCGCCAGGGTGAATTACCCCTGGACTGCAGTGGGGTGATGACTGGTTTCCCTCTCCCCGGTGGGGCAGTGCAGAGGGACACACTGTGGGATGTCTGTGTGTAGGGCGCACTTGGCTGGGAGCTGAGCAAAACGTTTTCCGGCCGCAACACTGGACCTCAGGCTGTCACTGACTTTAAATGACATTTGTAAATGTCAAAGTGTGTGAAAGGGTTAAGACTGAGTACATCTGTACCGCTAAGACAATATTGTTGGATCCTTGTCCTTTCTGTCTGTGTAAGGAAAAGACTATTCTCAGAGACAGATTAATGGGGCAATTTGGGCGCATTGGAGCTGATGGAGAGTCTGCAGTCTGTGTGACGTTACGTTGCGTGACTGCGCAGAGCGTGAGTGTGTGCCTACGCAGGCCTGCACGCATTTTACACGTGCCAAACCTTGCAGGCGGGGAGGTGAGAGGTGGCAGAGATGGGGTCTTGTACGCAAAAATCAGTGAGGGCGTTTTCGTGCAAATGGCGCACTGCAGACCAGCAATGATGCGTATCATAGCTAGTCATTACAGGGCACTTACTGATAATGACATGTCGTAAGATCGGCGCATAAGCTGCCAATGCTGAATGCTGGACGCGTACATCCCTGCGCATGGGGGGGAAATACGCTATTTGGGGGGCTAAATCGCACATTTACTAACATGTAAAAATCAATATCAAAGATCGTCTGCTAGTAAATGTGCGTTTTAGCACTGTTGATCACTGTAGATCATTTTGAAATTGATTACAATCGACCTTAGTAAATGTACCCCTAAGAGTCGTATATGGGAACGCGATCCCACAAATGGTTGCACAAAACTCCGCACAACGGGCTTTCCAATAATCAGCTCGGAATGACGGTGTTGGGGGGAGGGGTGACCCGCGGCGCGCCCGCACCTGTACAAATGTGATGCAAAGGTTTTCGGAAAATTTTCTGATTTTGAAAATCATCCAGATTATTAGGTTAAATGCTAAGTGTATTCCCCCAGCGACAATCCCCAGCGGGATCGTTTCTCTGTGTTCTCTACTGCTGTAATGTAAAACAATATTTCCAGGACTTGTTAGTGTATTTGGCATCAGGGAGCCGCAATTTCACACTGCGTCAGGAGCAGGAGAATAACTCAGACCACCCACAATGGGACATCTGCTCTCCTCGCCTGGTAACCTGCACAAATCCCCACGGATAAAACGCTTTACTTAAACTTTGATATTCTTTTTTTGCCGGTTCCTTCAGTCTTGTTTGTTTGGTTGGTGCTTGCACGGCGTCTCGCGCGGTATTATACAACACGTTCACCAGCAATTACATTAATAGAACATCATCATTCTGTCCGACCCAGCAGACGGATCACCGCAGCCTGTGGTTAGAACGGAGGTCGAGCAGCTTTCCTTGGCTGTACTGGGGGGCTGGGACAGGCCGCGCGCTCCACGGTGATAGATGAGAGCGCCCAGAATAACGTTCCCGTCTGTCGCTTTTCTGCTTCGCTCAGTTTTGTGACTTTCCAGGCTGCAGGATCTCCACCCCCTCCCCACCCCCAAACAGTTGCAGACTGTCAATCACTTGACACGGGGCTCGTACTGCGTCCAATGACGCTGGGCTCGTACTGCACACGCGATTAGTGCAAAACAGCGGTGCCAATGTGAAGGCTCACAAAAATGCAGACTAGTGAGTTTTCCGGTGCATTTCCACGGCAGAACAAAAAGTGCACTAACATAAAATAATGCGGATCTGCAATTTCCTAAATCATAACCCCTCCCCCCCCCACACATACACACACACACACACACACACACACACATACACACACACACACACACACACACACACACACACACACTCTAATATGACTTAATAAACAACTCAAAATGAAGTTTCTAAATTAAGACACACTGGGGGTCATTCCGACCTGATCGCTCGCTAGCGGTTTTTGCAGCGCTGCGATCAGGTCAGAACTGCACATCCGTATGCAGCACAGTGCACAGGCGCGTCGTACAGGTACAAAGCGGATCGTTGCTGTGCGGTGGATTTAACGAAGAATCCATTCGCACAGCCCATAGCAAGGAGATTGACAGGAAGAGGGCGTTTGTGGGTGTCAAGTGACCGTTTTCTGGGAGTGGTTGGAAAAACGCAAGCGTGTTGATGCGTTTGCAGGGCGGGTGTCTGCCGTCAATTCCGGGACCGGACAGGCTGATGTGATCGCAGCGGCTGAGTAAGTTCTGGGCTACTCAGAAACTGCACAAAACTTTTTTAGCATTCGCACACTTGCAAAGCAAAAATACACTCCCCTATAGGCGGCGACTATCTGATCGCAGGACTGCAAAATATAGCTAGCGAGCGATCAACTCGGAATGACCCCCACTGGGCGGTAACCAATTAGCCAGAGAAATTTACAGAGGCTGATTTATCCACCCAGGGCTATCCAACTGCTGGCGAAACCAAATCCGCGATAAGCATGCATGTTTTTTCAGAACGCGGACGCAAAAGCACATAGGTCCACAACTTTTCACGGATCTTGTGTGTTTTCACACTAAAGTTTTAAATTTTTTGGCTGGAAAAAACCGGCCATTTGAATAGCGTGAAAAAAATGTTGTTGCTAAAAAAGAATCATGAAAAACCCTTGTTTTTCACGGGTGAAATATTTTTGGGTCTAATTGAATACCCCCATGAAACTCCTCCAAAAGGAGGGTGCATGACTACGAGGCATCAAGTACGTGACCACCTCACAGCAGGCGCGGTTGTGCCCGGGTGATGCGTCTTCCACTTTTAAAACGCTAGAGCGCTCAAATCGGGGCGGTTGAAAGTCATGTGACATATGGACCGTACGCGGCTATTTGATCCCAGTTCTCACAAATGCTGTTTAGTTGCTGGTTTTCTTTCTCATGCATCAGTGCGCTGCTTGTGGCACAAATATGGGTGACGCGCGGCAGCGACGGTGCAGATTTGGTTGCTATAACCCTTTTTTCCTCAGCAACTGTACAAGTTCCCAGCGCCGTATTCCGCAGAGTAAACTTTTCCTGTATACGTAACAAACACTTTTGATACTTAGCTGACAATGATCATAAATTATTCCATTAGCGAGCGCTTTGAAGGACACATTACGTCGACGTATTTTCTGTAAGTGAGATGTTTGTTTGCGGCTGAAAGTCTGTATAGCGATGAAAATGACGCCGGTTAATACAGGGATAATATTTAGATTTGTCTCCTTATTCATTACATGTGACAAAAATCACTGTTTCATACCGTTGGTAAGTAGCGTTTGAACCTTAATAAGTGCAGGTTACTGAAATATTAACGCCTGTCTCCGAGAACACTGAAGACAGACAATGGGTTACGCCGCGCTCCTCTCGGCGCCTTTCATCTCCCAACGTAATGCTCAAACCAGTTAGAAGCTAATAACGAGATGCGGGGAAGACGTCTGGGCAAAACAAGCAGCGATAGGGGTTGTCATTGTGCAGATGAAACGCCGGCTGACAATGCAGGTACATTAAATATCGTCTCGCACAAGCCGCGAGCGTACTCTAAATGTAACGTCTCTTCGGCACGAGAAAAGTCTGAGGATCCGCTGTGATTGTTTGCCTGGTTCTTCTCAGCAAATGACAGACCGGCGGCATTTGGGTGTATGGGACAGTAGGTATGGCGGGGTGTTATATAGCACGCGGTGATGGGTGCACGTTATAGATCAGTCTGTGCCCAGCCTCCCACATAATCATCTTCTCACAAATATAAAACGGGTACATGTCTGTGGAAACTGGCTCCAAGGGTCACAGCAGACCTCCTGGAACCATCTCTGTCCAGCCGCTGGACACCCCGAGAGTACATCTAGACAGATGACCCCCCAACTAACCAGCCGTGCCAAACTCAGTATACATATATAATCCGAATTCCGAACCGTGGGAAGATCTGAGCAGAACAGAGCACTTCTGGACTGGGTTTTAGTTGGGTTCAGATCCACAAAATTGGTATTTCTGGAGAACGGAAGCGCACGTCTGTAGTAATAATACCAGCTGTGGGGACATGTTGGATGGCGCATGGATTCCATACTGTGCTGTATGACTTTATTTATGAGCTATGGCAGTCGGGGAGAGATGCCGCTCGGTAGGTACTGTTTGAGCAGCCGGTGGCCTGGTGATCACCTACTGCCGAGGTTCTAAATCCCGTCTGTGCCTCATTTCTCTGGATGCTCTGATGAACGGGTCAATGGCGGGCGTCCGAGATCCTCCTCTGGTGATCTCCGCGGCCACCATGGTGGCAGTATCCAATTCCCATGGGGTCAATCCAATTAGCTGCGATGATCTTGGAGGTGCGAGTCATCCCGGAAACGGGCGCACAAAAGTGCTCGCCACTACTTAAAGGTCGGAGTAATTTTGTACGAATTGGGGCTGATTTCAGCCCGCTAAGGGTGCAAGATCAGGTGCAGTTGCCTGCATAGAAACACTGCACCAACAGCGCATCGCACTCTTCATCTGCATGTTCCACCGACTCTCCTCACTCCTGCTGTACCGCACCACCGGTAGCTGCGCGGAAATGGCCGCCACCGGTGCTTGCCTTTCGATCATGCAGATGAAGAGTGACCATAGAAACAGGGGAAAAGTTGATTATTCGTATTGGCGTGATATACAGGCCACCAGGTCAGGAAGAGGAACTTGACAAGAACCTATTGCAGGACATAACTAAAATGGCATTAAAAGGAGAGGTAATAATCATGGGAGACTTTAATCTTCCTGATGTAAACTGGGAGGTGTCTGTTGCTAGTTCCACTAGAAGTAGGAACATTTTAAATTCCCTTCAGGGAGCATCCCTCCACCAATTGGTGAGGGAGCCCACTCGGAAAGACGCAATATTAGACTTAATACTTACAAATGGAGACAGATTATCAGACGTAAAAGTGGGTGAAAACCTCGGATCCAGTGATCATCAAGCAGTATGGTTCAGCATTAAGACAGAGACTGACTCGTCCCATACAAAAACAAAGGTGTTGGATTTTAGGAAGGCTGATTTTGTAGGGATGGGAAAATGTGTAAGCGATTCTTTGGCAGAGTGGAGGAACTTGGAAACAGTGCAGGAGAGGTGGAAAACATTCAAATGTGCAATATTGAAGGCAACAGACCTTTGTATCAAAACTGTTAGGAAAAACACAAGGAAAAGGAAGCCAGTGTGGTTTGCAAAAGAAGTAGCAAATATTGTGAGAGCAAAAAAGATGGCTTTTAGGAAATATAAGCAGACACAAAATAATGAAGACAAAAAGATATATCTTGTTAGACAGAAGGAGACAAAGAAGGTAATCAGATGTGCAAAGGCACAAGCTGAGGAGAAAATGGCCCAGTCAGTGGGTAAAGGAGGCAAAACTTTTTTTAGGTATATAAGCGAAAAGAGAAAAACAAAAGGCGGAATTATAAAACTAAAGACGGACACTGGGAATCTTGTTGAAGGAGACAATTTAATAGCAGATCATCTTAATGATTATTTTTGTTCAGTATTTACTACTGAAAGAGAGGGGAAGGGGCCACAGTTAAGTTGCAGGGATATTTCGGAAAATGAAACAAGTACATTTACAGAGGAGAAGGTCCTAACAGAACTCTCAAAGCTGAAAGTGGACAAATCTATGGGGCCAGATGGGATACATCCAAGGATACTAAAAGAACTTAAAGAGGTGCTGGTAGCACCATTGACAGAATTATTCAACCAGTCATTAGCTACAGGAGAAATTCCAGGGGACTGGAAAAGAGCAAACGTAGTCCCACTGCACAAAAGTGGAAGCAAGGAAGAGGCAAACAACTACAGACCAGTGAGTCTTACATCAGTAGTAGGGAAATTGATGGAAACACTCTTAAAAGAAAGAGTTGTAGATCATCTCAAATCCGGCAATTTACTGGATCCCAAACAGCATGGATTCACTGGGGGAAGATCATGTCAAACAAATCTTATTGACTTTTTTGATTGTGTGACTAAAGTGATGGATAAAGGTGGAGCCATGGATATAGCTTATCTTGACTTTAGTAAGGCTTTTGACACAGTTCCACATCGCAGACTGCTAAATAAACTTGAAAGTTTGGGATTGGATATTAGGATTATTGAATGGATAAGATCTTGGTTGAAGGATAGAAAACAGAGAGTTGTGGTAAATGGAGTGCATTCACAGGAGGGAAATGTTACCAGTGAAGTACCCCAGGGATCTGTACTTGGACCAGTGCTTTTTAATATCTTTATTGGTGACATTGCAAATGGGATTAAAGGGAAAGTATGCCTTTTTGCAGATGACACAAAGGTATGCAACAGGGTAGACACACCAGCTGGGGTAAAACAAATGATTGAGGATCTAGGTAGACTAGAGGAATGGTCAAGAGTCTGGCAATTACAGTTTAATGCCAAAAAATGCAAAATCATGCACTTGGGTCTCAAAAATCCTAAAGCTAAATACAGTATTAATGGCACTATACTGGAAACTACTGAGGAGGAAAGGGATCTAGGAGTCACTATTTCAGATGACTTAAAGGCAGGTAAGCAATGTAACAAGGCAATGAGGAAGGCTAGTCAGATGCTTGGCTGCATTGGGAGAGGAATCAGCAGCAGAAAGAAAGAAGTAATAATGCCACTGTATAGGTCATTGGTACGGCCTCATCTAGAATACTGTATTCAGTTCTGGAGGCCATATCTTCAAAAGGATATTAATACATTAGAAACTGTACAAAGGAGGGCAACTAAAATGGTGCATGGCCTACATCACAAAACATACCCAGAAAGACTAAGAAATCTCAATATGTATAGTTTGGAGCAGAGAAGAGAAAGGGGGGACATGATAGAAACTTTCAAATATATGAAGGGTTTTAACAAAGTCCAGGAGGGAAACATTCTCCAAATGAAGAGAAGCAATAGGACACGAGGACATGCACTGAGACTGGAGGGGGGGAGGTTCAGGGGAAATTTGCGGAAAAATTATTTCACAGAAAGGGTAGTGGACAAGTGGAATAGCCTCCCATCAGAGGTGGTAGAGGCTAAGACAGTAGAGCAATTTAAACATGCATGGGATAGACATAAGGATATCCTTACAAAGAAATAAGGATCAAATAAGGTTAGTGATAAAAAAAAATAATATATAAAAAAAAAAGGGGCAGACTAGATGGGCCAAGTGGTTCTTATCTGCCGACAAATTCTATGTTTCTATGTTTCTATGATCGTACGGTAACCACACACGCATTCTCCACCGTCGACTACTTGTGTTATTCCGCTACTTTGCACGTCAGCTGTTCCGCACCCCTCTTATAGTGGAAGTGGCCATCTTTGTGTCACGTCATTGCCTGTCATTGGTTTGTATTATGATCCGCGCAGCACTGTATAAAGTATAATAATATCATTTCTGAGGCGGCGTGCAGGTGATAACCGCCAGTGCGAGCTGCTGTAAGGAGCGATGGGGGAGATGTATCAAGCAGTGAACGGAGTAAAGAAGGGGACACGTGAAGAAGTTGCCCTAGTAACCAATCAGCTGCAACCTATCATTCTATAGAATGATTGATAAATGCTACCTCTGAGTCGATTGGTTGCCATGGGCAACTACTCCACTGGTCCCAATATCCATAGAGATAACTTGTCCAATCAAAACCCGAACAGGAAGGCTGCTGATTCCAAATGCCCCATGATGGCTGCAGTGAGATAGGCTACCGGGCGACCCTGATAAAGGTCCGGCCCGGCTGACACCCTTGTAATGCCACGGGCCTGATTCTGAAGTGGGCGCAGAGCCGAGCGCAGGAGCACCCATTGCCAGTCGTCCATCTGTGTCTTTATGCAAATGCCGATACAAACTCCTCCCCTTGTGACCATCTGTGCACCCGGGCCTGGTTCCTTCCCGTACAGCAGAATGGTGGCTACATCAGCAGGTGCGTTCCCTGTATGGCCGCGATACCGCCTACTATGGCGTGACTTACCTGCAGTGTATTCAGTCTGAGATCAGGCATCAATCCCATGAGCAATGAGGTGTATTCGTAACATAAATCCCTGGGGAAGGCTATAAGGAGAACGTTGTTATATACCCATTTCCTTCAATGTGCTTCTTCAGGCTGCTATTACAGTGTCATGTAACTACCATGGTAACCACAGTCACATGACTCATGGTGCAGTGAGCAGGGAGGCTTTGGTATGACCCTCTGAGAATATTGTAGAAAATGACATAAGATGATAGATATACTAATAGAACTTATAATAATTTATACAAACGACAAAAAGAAACAAATAATGACAACATTTGTATAATATCAAAGACGTATATCTAAAGCTGTGTACAAACTGGGCGACTTCAGGCTAAAATATAAATGATAACGACATAAATATCTTTATTTTTTAGGCTAATATCATCCAGTGTGTATGGGGGTATTATTAGTGAATGATAAACGATGCGCGCTCCCGCACGTTATTCAGCGATCACCGTCAACGTCGGGCTGAGCTGCGTGTCCAGGAATGCCGGCGGCGATATCACTGATCGTTATCGTTGAACGCTATATCCTTGTTATCCTATCCTAGTTATTCATCGCCGGCATTTCATTATCGCCCAGTGTGTACCCGGCTAAAGGTACCCGCCTTATAATGTATCCAACAAGCGTCTCCTCACTCCGAGCGTTATAATGACCAACCTATGGCGGCTAAGGAACCCTAAATGCAGCTCTGTATATGGCCACTAATATGAGGAGCCCCTAATCGGCATCGAGACCCCCCTACAGCATTTCAATATCACCGGAAGATTACTTAGACATAGGCAGCGACTTATACGTCTTTCCATTGGATCTGTCATTAACCCCGTCTGCAGTTTATGTATTGATGGTATATACTGTATGTCTGCTTGTATCCCTTTATTACTGGTGCGTAGCTTTTGGGGATGACAGACGCCCTCTGCAGAGTATCACATGTCACCTAGAACTGTGCTGTTATTTATACATCAGTGTCAGCATTATCCTATGACGTCAGCATTGTCCCTATTGCTTGTATACATTCTCCACAGCCCCCTCAGTCTGCAGTGTTACTTTATCAGTATGTAGCATTATTATTTCCTGCAATCGCCAATACAAGAAAACGTTTCCCCGTGAAACAATAAGATTTAGTGGAGTCGCAGCTGTGAGGCGTGGGGTAACGCATTGGGGTAAATTTACTAAGGTGGGAGATTTTTAGAACTGGTGATGTTGCCCATGGCAACCAATCAGATTCTACTTACCATTTATCTAGCTGCTTCTAGCAGATAATAGATATAATCTGATTGGTTGCTATGGGCAACAACACCAGTTCTAAAAATCTCCCACCTTAGTAAATTACTAAATTTACCCCATTGTCGGGTGACTGCAGTGTGTTGCTGTATCCAAGCCCTGTCTAGTGAGTAAAGTCATGTCCTGCCGGGGGGCAGGACATGACTCCACTGGTCCCAATATCCATAGAGATAACTTGTCCAATCAAAACCCGAACAGGAAGGCTGCTGATTCCAAATGCCCCATGATGGCTGCAGTGAGATAGGCTACCGGGCGACCCTGATAAAGGTCCGGCCCGGCTGACACCCTTGTAATGCCACGGGCCTGATTCTGAAGTGGGCGCAGAGCCGAGCGCAGGAGCACCCATTGCCAGTCGTCCATCTGTGTCTTTATGCAAATGCCGATACAAACTCCTCCCCTTGTGACCATCTGTGCACCCGGGCCTGGTTCCTTCCCGTACAGCAGAATGGTGGCTACATCAGCAGGTGCGTTCCCTGTATGGCCGCGATACCGCCTACTATGGCGTGACTTACCTGCAGTGTATTCAGTCTGAGATCAGGCATCAATCCCATGAGCAATGAGGTGTATTCGTAACATAAATCCCTGGGGAAGGCTATAAGGAGAACGTTGTTATATACCCATTTCCTTCAATGTGCTTCTTCAGGCTGCTATTACAGTGTCATGTAACTACCATGGTAACCACAGTCACATGACTCATGGTGCAGTGAGCAGGGAGGCTTTGGTATGACCCTCTGAGAATATTGTAGAAAATGACATAAGATGATAGATATACTAATAGAACTTATAATAATTTATACAAACGACAAAAAGAAACAAATAATGACAACATTTGTATAATATCAAAGACGTATATCTAAAGCTGTGTACAAACTGGGCGACTTCAGGCTAAAATATAAATGATAACGACATAAATATCTTTATTTTTTAGGCTAATATCATCCAGTGTGTATGGGGGTATTATTAGTGAATGATAAACGATGCGCGCTCCCGCACGTTATTCAGCGATCACCGTCAACGTCGGGCTGAGCTGCGTGTCCAGGAATGCCGGCGGCGATATCACTGATCGTTATCGTTGAACGCTATATCCTTGTTATCCTATCCTAGTTATTCATCGCCGGCATTTCATTATCGCCCAGTGTGTACCCGGCTAAAGGTACCCGCCTTATAATGTATCCAACAAGCGTCTCCTCACTCCGAGCGTTATAATGACCAACCTATGGCGGCTAAGGAACCCTAAATGCAGCTCTGTATATGGCCACTAATATGAGGAGCCCCTAATCGGCATCGAGACCCCCCTACAGCATTTCAATATCACCGGAAGATTACTTAGACATAGGCAGCGACTTATACGTCTTTCCATTGGATCTGTCATTAACCCCGTCTGCAGTTTATGTATTGATGGTATATACTGTATGTCTGCTTGTATCCCTTTATTACTGGTGCGTAGCTTTTGGGGATGACAGACGCCCTCTGCAGAGTATCACATGTCACCTAGAACTGTGCTGTTATTTATACATCAGTGTCAGCATTATCCTATGACGTCAGCATTGTCCCTATTGCTTGTATACATTCTCCACAGCCCCCTCAGTCTGCAGTGTTACTTTATCAGTATGTAGCATTATTATTTCCTGCAATCGCCAATACAAGAAAACGTTTCCCCGTGAAACAATAAGATTTAGTGGAGTCGCAGCTGTGAGGCGTGGGGTAACGCATTGGGGTAAATTTACTAAGGTGGGAGATTTTTAGAACTGGTGATGTTGCCCATGGCAACCAATCAGATTCTACTTACCATTTATCTAGCTGCTTCTAGCAGATAATAGATATAATCTGATTGGTTGCTATGGGCAACAACACCAGTTCTAAAAATCTCCCACCTTAGTAAATTACTAAATTTACCCCATTGTCGGGTGACTGCAGTGTGTTGCTGTATCCAAGCCCTGTCTAGTGAGTAAAGTCATGTCCTGCCGGGGGGCCTGTGCTGAGGAACATGAGGAGGGTCCTGTAACTACGAGACACAGATTATAAAGACGTTGCGTCCTTCCAGAGTCACCAGACAGGGTCCGCCATCTTCCCGGCGCTGCCTTTCCCTGGTGCTGTAGATGCTTCACTCTATGGGCCTAATTCAGAACTGATCGCTCGCTAGGGGATTTTTGCAGCGCTGCGATCAGATAGTCGCCGCCCATAGGGGAGAGTATTTTCGCTGTGTAAGTGTGCGGCCGCATGTGTATCAGAGCTGTACAAACAGATCTTGTGCAGTCTCTGCGCAGCCCAGGACTTACTCAGCCGCTGCGATCACTTCAGCCTGTCCGGGACCAGAACTGACGTCAGACACCCGCCCTGCAAATGCTTGGTCACGCCTGCGTTCTTCCAGACACTCCCTGGAAACGGTCAGTTGCCACCCACAAACGCCTTCTTCCTGTCAATCTCCTTGCGATCGCCTGTGCGAATGGATTCTTCGCACAAACCCATCGCTGAGCGGAGATCCACTTTGTACCCGTGCGACACGCCTGCGCATTGCGGTGGATACGCATGCGCAGTTCTGACCTGATCGCCCGCTGTACGAAAACGCAGCCTAGCGATCAGGTCTGAATTACCCCCTATAAGTGAAGCTGTCATTATAATTGCCATTAATTAGTGAATACGACGTTTCTCGCGCTGTGTACATAACGCCTGCACAATGCAGCGTCTACTGGTGACAGTGTTATCTGAGCACCTCCTGTATAGGGGGAAATATATCTGTCACATGACTGAATATTTCCTCTACAATGAGGTATAACGTACAATGGGGGTGATTCCGAGTTGTTCGCTCGCTAGCTGCTTTTATCAGCATTGCACACGCTAGGCCGCCGCCTACTGGGAGTGTATCTTAGCTTAGCAGAATTGCGAACGAAAGATTAGCAGAATTGCGAATAGAAATTTCTTAGCAGTTTCTGAGTAGCTCCACACTTACTCCTACACTGCGATCAGCTCAGTCCGTTTCGTTCCTGGTTTGACGTCACACACACGCCCTGCGTTCGGACAGCCACTCCCCCGTTTCTCCAGCTACTCCCCCGTTTCTCCAGACACTCCCGTGTTTTTCCCAGAAAAGCCTGCGTTTTTCCGCACACTCCCAGAAAACGGCCAGTTTCCGCCCAGAAACACCCACTTCCTGTCAAACACACTACTATCAGCAGAATGATAAAAAAAACTTTGTTACGCCGTGAGTAAAATACCAAATTTTTGTGCTAATTTACTTGGCGCAGGCGCGCTGCGTACTTTGCGCATGCGCAGTTTGCGACTAATCGCTCCGTAGCGGAGAAAAAAAACGAGCGAACAACTCGGAATGACCCCCCGTATGTCTCTGATGATAGATAGATAGATAGATAGATAGATAGATAGATAGATAGATAGATAGATAGATAGATAGATTGATTGATTTGATAGATAGATAGATAGATAGATAGATAGATAGATAGATAGATAGATAGATAGATAGATAGATAGATAGATAGATAGATGATAGATATATAGATATAGATAGATGATAGATAGATAGATAGATAGATAGATAGATAGATAGATAGATAGATAGATAGATAGATAGATAGATAGATAGATAGATAGATAGATACATAGAAACTTAGAATTTGTCGGCAGATAAGAACCACTTGGCCCATCTAGTTTGCCCCCTCTTTTTTTTTAATATTATTTTTATCTCTAACCTTATTTAATCCTTATTTCTTTGTAAGGATGTCCTTATGTCTATCCCATGCATGTTTAAATTGCTCTACTGTCTTAGCCTCTACCACCTCTGATGGGAGGCTATTCCACTTGTCCACTACCCTTTCTGTGAAATAATTTTTCCGCAAATTTCCCCTGAACCTCCCCCCCTCCAGTCTCAGTGCATGTCCTCGTGTCCTATTGCTTCTCTTCATTTGAAGAATGTTTCCCTCCTGGACTTTGTTAAAACCCTTGATATATTTGAAAGTTTCTATCATGTCCCCCCTTTCCCTTCTCTGCTCCAAACTATACATATTGAGATTTCTTAGCCTTTCTGGGTATGTTTTGTGATGTAGGCCATGCATCATTTTAGTTGCCCTCCTTTGTACAGTTTCTAATGTATTAATATCCTTTTGAAGATATGGCCTCCAGAACTGAATACAGTATTCTAGATGAGGCCGTACCAATGACCTATACAGTGGCATTATTACTTCTTTCTTTCTGCTGCTGATTCCTCTCCCAATGCAGCCAAGCATCTGACTAGCCTTCCTCATTGCCTTGTTACATTGCTTACCTGCCTTTAAGTCATCTGAAATAGTGACTCCTAGATCCCTTTCCTCCTCAGTAGTTTCCAGTATAGTGCCATTAATACTGTATTTAGCTTTAGGATTTTTGAGACCCAAGTGCATGATTTTGCATTTTTTGGCATTAAACTGTAATTGCCAGACTCTTGACCATTCCTCTAATCTACCTAGATCCTCAATCATTTGTTTTACCCCACCTGGTGTGTCTACCCTGTTGCATACCTTTGTGTCATCTGCAAAAAGGCATACTTTCCCTTTAATGCCATTTGCAATGTCAGTCACCAATAAAGATATTAAAAAGCACTGGTCCAAGTACAGATCCCTGGGGTACTCCACTGGTAACATTTCCCTCCTGTGAATGCACTCCATTTACCACAACTCTCTGTTTTCTATCCTTCAACCAAGATCTTATCCATTCAATAATCCTAATATCCAATCCCAAACTTTCAAGTTTATTTAGCAGTCTGCGATGTGGAACTGTGTCAAAAGCCTTATTAAAGTCTAGATAAGCTATATCCATGGCTCCACCTTTATCCATCACTTTAGTCACACAATCAAAAAAGTCAATAAGATTTGTTTGACATGATCTCCCCCCAGTGAATCCATGCTGTTTGGGATCCAGTAAATTGACGGATTTGAGATAATCTACAACTCTTTCTTTTAAGAGTGTTTCCATCAATTTCCCTACTACTGATGTAAGACTCACTGGTCTGTAGTTGTTTGCCTCTTCCTTGCTTCCACTTTTGTGCAGTGGGACTACGTTTGCTCTTTTCCAGTCCCCTGGAATTACTCCTGTAGCTAATGACTGGTTGAATAATTCTGTCAATGGTGCTACCAGCACCTCTTTAAGTTCTTTTAGTATCCTTGGATGTATCCCATCTGGCCCCATAGATTTGTCCACTTTCAGCTTTGAGAGTTCTGTTAGGACCTTCTCCTCTGTAAATGTACTTGTTTCATTTTCCTGAATATACCTGCAACTTAACTGTGGCCCCTTCCCCTCTCTTTCAGTAGTAAATACTGAGCAAAAATAATCATTAAGATGATCTGCTATTAAATTGTCTCCTTCAACAAGACTCCCAGTGTCCGTCTTTAGTTTTATAATTCCGCCTTTTGTTTTTCTCCTTTCGCTTATATACCGGTACCTAAAAAAAGTTTTGCCTCCTTTACCCACTGACTGGGCCATTTTCTCCTCAGCTTGTGCCTTTGCATATCTGATTACCTTCTTTGTCTCCTTCTGTCTAACAAGATATATCTTTTTGTCTTCATTATTTTGTGTCTGCTTATATTTCCTAAAAGCCATCTTTTTTGCTCTCACAATATTTGCTACTTCTTTTGCAAACCACACTGGCTTCCTTTTCCTTGTGTTTTTCCTAACAGTTTTGATACAAAGGTCTGTTGCCTTCAATATTGCACATTTTAATGTTTCCCACCTCTCCTGCACTGTTTCCAAGTTCCTCCACTCTGCCAAAGAATCGCTTACACATTTTCCCATCCCTACAAAATCAGCCTTCCTAAAATCCAACACCTTTGTTTTTGTATGGGACGAGTCAGTCTCTGTCTTAATGCTGAACCATACTGTTTGATGATCATTGGATCCCAGGTTTTCACCCACTTTTACGTCCGATAATCTGTCTCCATTTGTAAGTATTAAGTCTAATATTGCGTCTTTCCGAGTGGGCTCCCTCACCAATTGGTGGAGGGATGCTCCCTGAAGGGAATTTAAAATGTTCCTACTTCTAGTGGAACTAGCAACAGACACCTCCCAGTTTACATCAGGAAGATTAAAGTCTCCCATGATTATTACCTCTCCTTTTAATGCCAGATAGATAGATAGATAGATAGATAGATAGATAGATAGATAGATACATAGATATGAGAAAGATGGATGAATAGATAGATAGATAGGTGATAGATAGATAGATAGATAGATAGATAGACAGATAGATGATAGATATATAGATATAGACAGATATAGACAGATAGATAGATAGATAGATAGATAGATAGATAGATACATAGATAGATACATAGATAGATACATAGATATGAGAAAGATGGATGGATAGATAGATAGATAGATAGGTGATAGATAGATAGATAGATAGATAGATAGATAGATAGATAGATAGATAGATGTGTGTGTGTGTGTGTGTGTGTGTGTGTGTGTGTGTGTGTGTGTGTGTGTGTGTGTGTGTGTGTGTGTTAACATTGGTAGAAGCTCATTTATTTAAATTAATTGGCATTATAATTATTAGTCCTTTAATGCCGCTCATTAGCGCCCTAAATAATAGCGCCTGTTCTCCTCATGCACAGAACCCACGAGCAGACTCCGCGTGAATAGAAGCAGGCGTTCTCTCTACGCCGGAGTAGATAAAATAAGAATTACAACGAGCATGTGTCAGGCCTCATTCTCAGGAGCTGTACAAATAGTGAGGAGGAAAGTTCACTTCTCAGGGCAGAAACTTCACAAAACAGACTAAAGCGCGCCCCCTAGCGGCCATCTGTGGTACTGCCTTATGTGCGACCAGCAGTGTAAATACAATTCCTGAATGAGATCTCTGGAATTGTGAGCTGTACACCGGTATATTGTGCCTGAGAGGTGCAGAGCGGCACACAATTACTCCGTCAGGATGTGAAAACTTGTAGCGAAACAAAGCAGATGCGCGGACGAGCTTCCTGTTTACAGGGGACTCTAAACACTGACCTGTCAGTCTGAGAATGAGCCCTAATAGGTGGACAGAGCAGAACAACTGCCCCTTTCCCGTACATTAAAATTACTTTTATTTCCTAAAATTGTTTTAATTCACAATGCATGAGGTTAGCGTGATGGAGAACACACACACGGACAGCATGGCGTGACCGGGTCTGTGGTTATTACCGGTATTCTGTTTATGTGCGACTATTCATGTAGCGCCACCGTATAACGCAGCGCCACGCAGGGGCTGCCTAATCATTCACATCAGTCCCTGTCACGTCGGAGTAAAGTCCCTAACATGGGCCTACTCTAATAAGCAGCTAAATCAACCTACCAGGGAAGCACAGAGAGAACATACAAACCCCACACAGATGGAACAGTGGGGCAATATAAAAAATCATGTCGACCTTTTGACCTGTCGACCTAGAACTTGTCGACCTAGTTACTGTCGACCAATACTGGTCGACCTAGACACTATCGACCTAAGTGTGGTCGACCTTCCATACCACACCCCTCAGGACTGCCGCCCCTGAGCAGAGGTGGACTATAGTATGGACTCCTGGGGGTACATTTACTAAGATGGGACTTCTATTTAAGATGGGATGTTGCCCATAGCAACCAATCAGATTCTACTTCCCATTTATCTAGCACCTACTAGAAGATAACACCTGGAATCTGATTGGTTGCTATGGGCAACATCCCATCTTAAATAGAAGTCCCATCTTAGTAAATTTACCCCCTGGCGTTTCTGCCAGCGGCCCTGTTTCTGCCCGGGGTTATACAGGAACTCTGGCACTGTAAGGGGTTGGCTGTTAGCACAAGGCGCCATCCTATATAATAAAAGGTTAACGCAGCTCCTTTACCTCTACGGGGGGAATTCAAGTGTTTTGAACGCCGACGGCCAGTAGATGGCACCCGATGGAACGATTCAAGTGTCGCTCCGTTTGGCCGTAATGACATTACAGTAATGTTACATACTTAATAAAGGCGGACACGCCACACCTTCCAGCCGGCCAGGCAGGTAAGTGCCCTTGTAAGCGCTAGTCGCCCCAGTTAGATTCTTTTATATTATTGCACATTGCAATAATGTGCCCAAAAAGATTGTCGCTTCCAGACCAACATATCATCAACTCCTATCAGATATTGCTGATGGCGAATGCTATATGGGGGCAGTCACAGCGTTTGTGATCTCACTTTCCAGCGGCGGCTGGTAGGGGCACCTTTACAGACTCAGCCGCCTGTCCTCATACAACCCACAGACGCTGACTTATATATCGTCATCTATTAATTGCATTAGTACAGCTCTGGTGTTTTCTCAGCTGTCCTGGAAACAAAGGGGGTCACTATTTCACTCCTGTTGACTATTTATGAGTTTAAAATGAGAAATCTCATTACTTGTTACTATTTCTCCTCCTCTAATAAGAAAATATCAGCGTTGTGGATCATTAAAAAGTCACAGACTCGCGTTATAGACGCTGACTGGGGCTGGCGTGTTCTCTGGGGCCGCGCAGAAGGGGACTTGGTGCCGATTTATTAATTAGCCCAATCGCTGGCAATAAAATGAGATACGGTATTTTTGGTTTGCTTCGCCCTGTATAAGCAAGGGTTAATGGCGATAACACCTTTGCACGGGGAACATGTATAACGAGCGTCACTAATCAGTGGAACCGATAGCCAATCTCTATATTCTGTGCGCATTCAGTGACACTGCGCATTTCTGCAGAGACTGCGCCACACTCCGGCCGGCATCAACAGGACAGTTATCAGTCTGCCACCATTTTTGTTAAAGTGCGGCGTTATGCACCAATTTAAAAAATCATCTTTAATGGTTCCATTGATAATTACCCCCTTGGTGTCAAATTAGTAAGGTGGGCAATATCACCCCTCACAAACATATCAGAAGTCAATAGTATAACTCGCTCAGCCCAGTCACATATATGTGACAGGTAAGGCCCAGTAATTCCTCAGGGCTTACGCTGAGTTGCATCTAATGCGGATGTTCATGTAAAGTAGCGTATTTGCGACTGCGCATGCACGTCCCGATGGTTGCGACTGCAGGCGCAGAAAGTGGGCGTCGTCGGCCTTGCGCATTCAGGCGCACGCTTGTACAGCAGGGGAATGGCTGATACCAGCATGAAGTCGCAGACACACCAAATGACGCTAAAGCAGTCGCAGCACATTGCGCCTCAGATTCAGCCTGAAATGTTTTCCTGCTTCCAGAACTAAACTTTGAGAAAGATGCGTCTCGTGGGAGCGTCCAGGACACGTAAATGGCATTAATCTAATTGTCTGATGGATATTTGTTCTAAATTACAGCCCATTCAGAAGGGTTCCCAGCGCTGTATAAAGTCTCAGCCTCGGCGCGGAGATCTGAGAGCGAGTAATGAGGACGGTAATCATGTTTTGTTCAGAACGATGCTGCTGGTGTATAATGATCGCACCGGCCGCACTTTATATTGTATCTGTGATACCAGTTTGGAACATCTCACCGTCACTGCAATTACAATAAAATGGTATTTAATGAGGCTGGGAGTCTTTTCAGGGCCGTGCGCGCTGGTCGCCTTCATAGGAATTCTGAGGAACCAATCAGTAAATTAATTGTCAGGTGTAATTGTATCAGTCTCTGCATTGATTTGTACAATAAATGTAATTGCTGGGAGTTGTAGTGAGGGGGGACGGTACAGATTCCCAGGCCGGAGACATCCCGTATAAGACAGAACATGCCCGCTGCAGAGCGTAAACGCGTGGGAGTTTCTCGCCGAGGGCGGATTAGACGCTCCAGTGTGCCAAAGAGCAGAGATTTCATTCTGCAGATTGGATTATTAAACTGGAGGGGACACATTCACCGTGGACGGTTTATCTCGCAAATGACGTAAATCCTCCGCTATCGATAAGGTCCCGGTACTTTTGGCGTTGCTACAAGAACTTATCACACAGTTTTCTGCTGGTACAACAAGTGTATATACCACAAGGTACAGTATATTGGTATCAACTGTATTAGTAGATGAAAATCGTGTTTAAAGCGAAGATCTACTACAGAAAATCCCCTCATTATGGCTCCACATTCCCTGTGTGACATCACAACCAATAGGATGAGGTCATCAGGGTAGTATGTGACCTACTTATAGGGGGTCATTCCGAGTTGTTCGCTTGCTAGCAGTTTTTAGCAGTCGTGCAAACGCTATGCCGCCGCCCACTGGGAGTGTATTTTACCTTAGCAGAAGTGCGAACGAAAGGATCGCAGAGCGGAGGCATAATTTTTTTGTGCAGTTTCAGAGTAGCTCAATACCTACTCAGCGCATGCGATGACTTCAGACTGTTCAGTTCCTGCGTTCGCCCAGCCACGCCTGCGTTTTTCCTGGCACGCCTGCGTTTTTTCGAACACTCCCTGAAAACGGTCAGTTGACACCCAGAAACGCCCACTTCATGTCAATCACTCTGCGGCCACCAGTGCGACTGAAAAGCTTCGCTAGACCCTGTGTGAAACTACATTGTTCATTGTAATATTACTTCGCGCGTGCGCATTGTGCCGCATACGCATGCGCAGAAGTGCAGTTTTTTGGCCTAATTGCTGCACAGCGACCGAATGCAGCTAGCGATCAACTCGGAATGACCCCCATAGACCACAGTTAACTATGAATATTCTGGACAAAATAAGCCCCAGCCCTTGTCCGTCCATCCTAATAACGCTGAATATGAGTACTGTGTAATAGACTGAGGGGAGTATCCTATTATCCGTGACAACGCGATCCGCAATCGCGGCAAATGTTATTGCACCTATCTCCCGAAAAATCGTGTTATCGCAGCCTGCGCTCTCCTGTTTATCGCACCTATCCTATTCCAAATCGGCAATAATGAGATTTGCACGATAATTCTAGCCAGAAAAGGCCGTGATAAGTATAGGAGAATGTGGGGAAATCTGCCAGTACCCCCAAAAAATCAAAACTAATATAGGAAACCATTATACAAGTCTATTAGAGGTTATAATAAAACTATTTGGTATAATTAAATTAGGTAAAATGGCTGTTATTTGCATTTTTTATTATTAAAAAAATTATAGAAATCTAATTTTTTTCAGCAAAATAATTGCTCTCATTAAATTCGGGGTACATAAAAATGGGTATAAATATATATTTGGGTCATTTTAAGGGACTTTAAAAAAAAGTGAAAACAGACCGATTACTCCCACCTGCAAGTCTAAAAACACTTGACCCACTCATTAAGCACCCCCCATACCTGTCCCATACCTGGTACCCCAATTTCCTTCACTTTGCATTTTTTGACCCCCCAAAACTAACGTCATTATTATCTAATTAAAAATAATTAAAAACATCTTAGTGTCTAATTAGTCAATCAGGGGAGTGTCCCAGGGGTTCTGAACCAAATCCCAACATTTTTATCTTAAAACAGGGATTTTACGCTACTTAACCCCCGATCAGAGATGGTGACGAGAAATCCGCGATAAGCCCAATGGAGACCTATTGCCGATAACTTATCATCGCTAATAGGATACCGAATTATCACATTGGCGATAATTTATCGCTAAACCACAATATCGCGGCTAATAGGATACCCACTAAGTAATAATGGTGGTCATTCCGAGTTGATCGCTCGCTAGCAGTTTTTAGCAGCCGTGCAAACGCTATGCCGCCGCCCACTTGGAGTGTATTTTAGCATAGCAGAAGTGTGAAAGAAAGGTTCGCGGAGTGGCTACAAATTTTTTTTGTGCAGTTTCAGAGTAGCTCAAAACCTATTCAGCGCTTGCGATCACTTCAGACTGTTCAGTTCCTGTTATGACATCACAAACACGCCCAGCCACGCATGCGTTTTTTCTGGCACGCCTGTGTTTTTTCGAACACTCCCTGAAAACGGTCAGTTGACACCCAGAAACGCCCTCTTCATGTCAATCACTCTGCGGCCAGCAGTGCAACTGAAATGCTTCGCTAGACCCTGTGCGAAACTACATAGTTCGTTGTAATATTACTTTGCGCGTGCACATTGCGCCGCATACGCATGTGCAGAAGTGCCATTTTTTTGCATCATCGCTGCACAGCGACCGAATGCAGCTAGCGAACAACTCGGAATGACCACCATCGAGTGCTAACGTAGCTCTGTTCACTCGGAACTCACTGCCTGCTGCCATATTTCCGTGCATTATGGCACAGACATTCATCCCACCTTAGTAAATACGGCCGCCAATGTTTATTTGCGCTCAGTGCACAAAGCACCTCATGGGGGGGGGGGGAGAAAAAGAGCATTTACTGTCTCTCTAGCAGACTAGTAACCTTTCCGCAGCGGGTTCTAGTTGTATGTTGATTATGGCAGATTGTGTATATTTTGCTCAGAAAGTTTCCACATTCGGAATCAGGAGGGCTCAGCCCAGACGCCAGCTCGCTGCTCTAGAAATCCATTTCTTAGGATAAAAATGGAAATATCTGCTCACGGGGGGAATCCGCCCAAAGTCTACCTTGCAATTGTTTTCCACTAGTTATCCGAGAGGGCTCCCGGCCACCCAGGGGAAGCTGATTGAGAGGACAGCTTAGTCAGATGGTCCTTCGTGCCCCGCAATCTGGCCTGCGTCCTCTAATTGGTTCCATGTGAGAGGGTGGCATCCACATGTTAGTAATTCTAGGCCGCATCTGGCACAGGACGGCTTTACGCCGGCGACCTGGGAGCTGCCTTTTGTGTGTGAGTGTAAATTTAGGGAAGAAGAAACAATCTCCCCTTTGGACAGTGTCCTAAATGTAATGTGTAACCGGAGAGGCCTGTGACTGGCCAGTGAATTCCTGCACCCTGCTCCGTTCTTCTCTCCTTTCCCAAACCTGATCTCACAGGATTCCCAAACATTTGCCGGCAGATTAAAAGGGCTCTGTCCCAGATACCGATGCTGACTCCGGGATTCCTGGCCGCTGTCAACTGCCACGTCCGTGCCCTAATGCGGGCGTATTGTGTTTCAGGGCACCCGAGAGGCATTCTCCCAGCAGACAACACAACTGGGCGGCTAATGGACCTGGAATGCTGGAGAGAGACTTAGGGACAAGCCCTGTGTCTTTTATGATGAGATCAGCTGACTGTGGCGGCTGGGCGGTGACGTCTGCCCCCCATTAATCATCGAACCCAACGTTGGGACGTCAGCTGCGTCCCCGCAGCGTACCAGTCATAGTGCTCGGAGGACAGACGTTGGTTACCTTGGGATTGTGCGGGCCTGAAGCCCATAGACAGCCTGTTACTATTATTACACGGATAAGCACAGGACTTAGATGTGGATTTGGCTGATGACTTCACCGCGCAGTTCCTGTTAGCAGAGGGCAGTTTAGATTCCCACGGGGGTATTGTGCATAAGAGGTGCAGAACAGCTGATGTCCACAAATCTAATTCAATTACACGAGTCAGGGTTCCCTGCCCAGCAGCCAATGCCCTTGCAGAGTGCCCCCATAGACAGGGCGGTGAGGTGCCCAAAGTCCGGGATTTACACCAATGCAATTACCTCCGTCAGGTGTGGGGGTAGGTATTCTCCTAACGTGCTGGAGTAAGCAACACCTGTCGTGACAAGTCACCATTTCCACTTTGGGGGTTGTTCAATTTTACATATTACTCTCTGCCTCGGTTTCATGCATGTAATGTAATGCTGACCCTACGGCCCTACATGTATGGGCGTAACTATAGCGGGTGCAAGGGGTACCATTGCTAATGGGCCCAGAGCCTTAATGGGGCCTGGACCCAGGTTATAAATGTGCATACCAATTTCCAAGATTTGCCCGCTAAGCAGTTGGGTCTGATCCATTGGCCGGCCTGAGCTGTAAGGGGGCACTGTAATGTGGCACAGAATGAACTGGAGGGCACTGTAATGTGGCACAGTATGAACTGGAGGGCACTGTAATGTGGCACAATATGAACTGGAGGGCACTGTAATGTGGCACAATATGAACTGAAGGGCACTGTAATGTGGCACAGTATGAACTGGAGGGCACTGTAATGTGGCACAGTATGAACTGGAGGGCACTGTCATGTGGCACAGTATGAACTGGAGGGCACTGTAATGTGGTACAGTATGATCTGGTGGGCACGGTCATGTGGCACAGTATGAACTGGAGGGCACTGTAATGTGGCACAGTATGAACTGGAGGGCACTGTAATGTGGCACAGTATGAACTGGAGGGCACTGTCATGTGGCACAGTATGAACTGGAGGGCACTGTCATGTGGCACAGTATGAACTGGAGGGCACTGTAATGTGGCACAGTATGAACTGGAGGGCACTGTAATGTGGCACAGTATGAACTGGAGGGCACTGTAATGTGGCACAGTATGAACTGGAGGGCACTGTAATGTGGCACAGAATGAACTGGAGGGCACTGTAATGTGGCACAGTAAGAAACTGGAGGGCACTGTAATGTGGCACAATATGAACTGGAGGGCACTGTAATGTGGCACAATATGAACTGAAGGGCACTGTAATGTGGCACAGTATGAACTGGAGGGCACTGTAATGTGGCACAGTATGAACTGGAGGGCACTGTCATGTGGCACAGTATGAACTGGAGGGCACTGTAATGTGGTACAGTATGATCTGGTGGGCACGGTCATGTGGCACAGTATGAACTGGAGGGCACTGTAATGTGGCACAGTATGAACTGGAGGGCACTGTAATGTGGCACAGTATGAACTGGAGGGCACTGTAATGTGGCACAGTATGAACTGGAGGGCACTGTCATGTGGCACAGTATGAACTGGAGGGCACTGTAATGTGGCACAGTATGAACTGGAGGGCACTGTAATGTGGCACAGTATGAACTGGAGGGCACTGTAATGTGGCACAGTATGAACTGGAGGGCACTGTAATGTGGCACAGTATGAACTGGAGGGCAATGTAATGTGGCACAGAATGAACTGGAGGGCACTGTAATGTGGCACAGTATGAAGTGGAGTCACTGTAATGTGGCACAGTATGAACTGGAGGGCACTGTAATGTGGCACAATATGAACTGGAGGGCACTGTAATGTAGCACAGTATGAACAGGAGGTTGCTGTAATGTGGCACAGTATGAACAGGAGGTTGCTGTAATGTGGCACAGTATGAACTGGAGGGCACTGTAATGCGGCACAGTATGAACTGGAGGGCACTGTAATGTGGCACAGTATGAACTGGAGGGCACTGTAATGTTGCACAGTATGAAATGGAGGGCACTGTAATGTGGCACAGTATGAACTGGAGGGCACTGTAATTTTTGATCTTCAAAGATTCAGTTATATCAGGTATGGTTCCCAAGGACTGGCGTATAGCGGAGGTACTTCCAATATTCAAAAAGGGAAGCAAAGCTGAACCGGGTAATTATAGACCAATTAGTCTTACATCTATAGTGGGGAAAGTATTGGAAGGTATTCTAAGGGACAGTATTCAGAATGGATTTGTGAAGGACAGATCATGTCAAACCAACTTACTTGGCTTTTATGAAACAGTAAGTGCGAACCTTGATCAGGTTAAGGAGGTGGATATAATCTTTTTAGACTTTGCCAAAGCTTTCGACACTGTACCACACATGCGACTTATCTATAAGCTACAAGAAATAGGGCTAGGGAGCACAATATGCACTTTGGTCAGAAATTGGTTAGATAATAGGTAGCAGCGCGTTGTGGTTAATGGATCATTTTCAAATTGGACTGAAGTGCTAAGTGGTGTGCCACAAGGGTCTGTACTTGGACCACTATTGTTCAATATTTTCATTAACGACCTAACAGTAGGTCTAGAGAGCACGGTGTCAATTTTTGCAGACGATACCAAATTGTATAAGGTTATAAATACGGAGTGGGATGCCGAGTCTCTTCAGAACGACTTAGTTAAATTAGAAGCATGGGCAGCAAAATGGAGAATGAGGTTCAATACAGACAAGTGTAAGGTAATGTACTGTGGTAGCAATAAAAAAAAATAACACCTATATACTAAATGGGGTAATATTAGGGGATTCTGTACTGGAAAAAGACTTAGGTGTTCACATAGATAGCAAACTAAGCAGCAGTACCCAAAGTAGGATTGCAGCAAAGAAGGCCAATAAGATATTAGCATGCATAACATGGGGAATTGATGCAAGGGACGAAAGTGTTATACTCCCATTATATAAATCACTAGTGAGGCCACACCTCGAATACTGTGTACAATTTTGGGCACCATACTACAAAAAGGATATCCTGGAGCTAGAAAAGGTTCAGAAGCGGGCGACCAAACTAATTAAGGCCATGGAGATGCTGGAATACAAGGAAAGGCTTGCAAGGCTAGGCATGTTTACACTGGAAAAGAGGAGACTAAGAGGGGACATGATCAACATCTACAAATATATACGGGGACAATAAACAGAGCTTGCGCGGGACGTGTTTTTGATAAGACCAGCACAGAGGACACGTGGACACTCGCTTAGGTTAGAGGAGAGGAGATTCCGCGCAATGCGGCAAAACATTTTTTTCACAGTAAGGACAATACGTGTTTGGAATTCCCTGCCTGAAAGAGTAGTAATGGCGGACTCCTTCAACTCCTTTAAGAATGGGTTAGATAAATTCCTAATGGATAAGGATATTCAGGGTTATGGTGCATAGTCACGCACTATAGTTATTAAAACACAACGGCTGACATCAGCATCGGGCAAAATTAGTCCTAAAATAAAACTGCATAGGAGACCACAAATAGGTTGAACTCGATGGACAAATTGTCTTTTTTCAACCTTAGATACTATGTTACTATGTAATGTGGCACAGTATGAACTGGAGGGCACGGTAATGTGGCACAATATGAACTGGAAGGCACTGTAATGTGGCACAGTATGAACTGGAGGGCACTGTAATGTGGCACACTATGAACTGGAGGGCACTGTAATGTGGCACAGTATGAACTGGAAGGCACTGTAATGTGGCACAGTATGAACTGGAGGGCACTGTAATGTGGCACACTATGAACTGGAGGGCACTGTAATGTGGCACAGTATGAAGTGGAGGGCACTGTAATGTGGCACAGTATGAACTGGAGGGCACTGTAATGTGGCACAGTATGATCTGGAGGGCACTGTAATGTGGCACAGTATGAACTGGAGGGCACTGTCATGTGGCACAGGCACTGTCATGTGGCACAGTATGAACTGGAGGGCACTGTCATGTGGCACAGTATGAACTGGAGGGCACTGTAATGTGGCACAGTATGAACTGGAGGGCACTGTAATGTGGCACAGTATGAACTGGAGGGCACTGTCATGTTGCACATTATGTACTGGAGGGCACTGTAATGTGGCACAGTATGAACTGGAGGGCACGGTAAATGTGGCTCAATATGAACTGGAGGGCACTGTAATGTGGCACAGTATGAACTAGAGTGCACTGTAATGTGGCACAATATGAACTGGAGGCCACTGTAATGTGGCACAGTATGAACTGGATGGCACTGTAATGTGGTACAGTATGAACTGGAGGGCACTGTCATGTGGCACAGTATGAACTGGAGGGCACTGTAATGTGGCATAGTATGAACTGGAGGGCACGGTAATGTGTCACAATATGAACTGGAGGGCACTGTAATGTGGCACAGTATGAACTGGAAGGCACTGTAATGTGGCACAGTATGAACTGGAGGGCACTGTAATGTGGCACAGTATGAACTGGAAGGCACTGTAATGTGGCACAGTATGAACTGGAGGTCACTGTAATGTGGCACAATATGAACTGGAGGGCACTATAATGTGGCACAATATGAACTGGAGGGCACTGTAATGTAGCATAATATGAACTGGAGGGCACGGTAATGTGGCACAGTATGAACTGGAGGGCACGGTAATGTGGCACAGTATGAACTGGAGGGGACTGTAATGTGGCACAATATGAACTGGAGGGCACGATAATGTGGCACAGTATGAACTGGAGGGCACTGTAATGTGGCACAGTATGAACTGGAGGGTACGATAATGTGGCACAGTATGAACTGGAGGGCACTGTAATGTGGCACAGTATCAACTGGAGGGCACGATAATGTGGCACAGTATGAACTGGAGGGCAAGATAATGTGGCACAGTATGAACTGGAGGGAACTGTAATGTGGCACAGTATGAACTGGAGGGCACGGTAATGTGGCACAATATGAACTGGAGGGCAATGTAATGTGGCACAATATGAACTGGAGGCTACTGTAATGTGGCACAGTATGAACTGGAGGGCACTGTAATGTGGCACAGTATGAACTCGAAGGCACAGTAATGCGGCACTATATGAACTGGAAGGCACTGTAATGTGGCACAGTATGAACTGGAGGGCACTGTAATGTGGCACAGTATGAACTGGAAGGCACTGTAATGTGGCACAGTATGAACTGGAGGTCACTGTAATGTGGCACAATATGAACTGGAGGGCACTGTAATGTGGCACAATATGAACTGGAGGGCACTGTAATGTAGCATAATATGAACTGGAGGGCACTGTCATGTGGCACAATCACTGTCATGTGGCACAGTATGAACTGGAGGGCACTGTCATGTGGCACAGTATGAACTGGAGGGCACTGTAATGTGGCACAGTATGAACTGGAGGGCACTGTAATGTGGCACAGTATGAACTGGAGGGCACTGTCATGTTGCACATTATGAACTGGAGGGCACTGTCATGTGGCACAGTATGAACTGGAGGGCACTGTAATGTGGCACAGTATGAACTGGAGGGCACGGTAATGTGGCACAATATGAACTGGAGGGCACTGTAATGTGGCACAGTATGAACTGGAAGGCACTGTAATGTGGCACAGTATGAACTGGAGGGCACTGTAATGTGGCACAGTATGAACTGGAAGGCACTGTAATGTGGCACAGTATGAACTGGAGGTCACTGTAATGTGGCACAATATGAACTGGAGGGCACTATAATGTGGCACAATATGAACTGGAGGGCACTGTAATGTAGCATAATATGAACTGGAGGGCACGGTAATGTGGCACAGTATGAACTGGAGGGCACGGTAATGTGGCACAGTATGACCTGGAGGAGACTGTAATGTGGCACAATATGAACTGGAGGGCACGATAATGTGGCACAGTATGAACTGGAGGGCACTGTAATGTGGCACAGTATGAACTGGAGGGTACGATAATGTGGCACAGTATGAACTGAAGGGCACTGTCATGTGGCACAGTATGAACTGGAGGGCACGATAATGTGGCACAGTATGAACTGGAGGGCACGATAATGTGGCACAGTATGAACTGGAGGGAACTGTAATGTGGCACAGTATGAACTGGAGGGCACGGTAATGTGGCACAATATGAACTGGAGGGCAATGTAATGTGGCACAATATGAACTGGAGGCCAATGTAATGTGGCACAGTATGAACTGGAGGGCACTGTAATATGGCACAGTATGATCTGGAGGGCACTGTAATGTGGCACAGTATGAACTGGAGGGCACTGTAATGTGGCACAGTATGCACTGGAGGGCACTGTAATGTGGCACTCTATGAACTGGAGGGCACTGTAATGTGGCACAGTATGATCTGGAGGGCACTGTAATGTGGCACAGTATGAACTGGAGGGCACTGTAATGTGGCACAGTATGAACTCGAGGGCACAATAATGCGGCACTATATGAACTGGAAGGCACTGTAATGTGGCACAGTATGAACTGGAGGGCACTGTAATGTGGCACAGTATGAACTGGAAGGCACTGTAATGTAGCACAGTATGAACTGGAGGTCACTGTAATGTGGCACAATATGAACTGGAGGGCACTGTAATGTGGCACAATATGAACTGGAGGGCACTGTAATGTAGCATAATATGAACTGGAGGGCACTGTCATGTGGCACAGGCACTGTCATGTGGCACAGTATGAACTGGAGGGCACTGTCATGTGGCACATTATGAACTGGAGGGCACTGTAATGTGGCACAGTATGAACTGGAGGGCACTGTCATGTTGCACATTATGAACTGGAGGGCACTGTAATGTGGCACAGTATGAACTGGAGGGCACGGTAATGTGGCTCAATATGAACTGGAGGGCAATGTAATGTGGCACAGTATGAACTAGAGTACACTGTAATGTGGCACAGTATGAACTGGAGGGCACGGTAATGTGGCACAGTATGAACTGGAGGGCACTGTAATGTGGCACAGTATGAACTGGAGGGCACGATAATGTGTCACAATATGAACTGGAGGGCACTGTAATGTGGCACAGTATGAACTGGAAGGCACTGTAATGTGGCACAGTATGAACTGGAGGGCACTGTAATGTGGCACAGTATGAACTGGAAGGCACTGTAATGTGGCACAGTATGAACTGGAGGTCACTGTAATGTGGCACAATATGAACTGGAGGGCACTATAATGTGGCACAATATGAACTGGAGGGCACTGTAATGTAGCATAATATGAACTGGAGGGCACAGTAATGTGGCACAGTATGAACTGGAGGGCACGGTAATGTGGCACAGTATGAACTGGAGGGGACTGTAATGTGGCACAATATGAACTGGAGGGCACGATAATGTGGCACAGTATGAACTGGAGGGCACTGTAATGTGGCACAGTATGAACTGGAGGGTACGATAATGTGGCACAGTATGAACTGGAGGGCACTGTAATGTGGCACAGTATGAACTGGAGGGCACGATAATGTGGCACAGTATGAACTGGAGGGCACGATAATGTGGCACAGTATGAACTGGAGGGAACTGTAATGTGGCACAGTATGAACTGGAGGGCACGGTAATGTGGCACAATATGAACTGGAGGGCAATGTAATGTGGCACAATATGAACTGGAGGCCACTGTAATGTGGCACAGTATGAACTGGAGGGCACTGTAATGTGGCACAGTATGAACTCGAGGGCACAGTAATGCGGCACTATATGAACTGGAAGGCACTGTAATGTGGCACAGTATGAACTGGAGGGCACTGTAATGTGGCACAGTATGAACTGGAAGGCACTGTAATGTGGCACAGTATGAACTGGAGGTCACTGTAATGTGGCACAATATGAACTGGAGGGCACTGTAATGTGGCACAATATGAACTGGAGGGCACTGTAATGTAGCATAATATGAACTGGAGGGCACTGTCATGTGGCACAGGCACTGTCATGTGGCACAGTATGAACTGGAGGGCACTGTCATGTGGCACCGTATGAACTGGAGGGCACTGTAATGTGGCACAGTATGAACTGGAGGGCACTGTAATGTGGCACAGTATGAACTGGAGGGCACTGTCATGTTGCACATTATGAACTGGAGGGCACTGTAATGTGGCACAGTATGATCTGGAGGGCACTGTAATGTGGCACAGTATGAACTGGAGGGCACTGTAATGTGGCACAGTATGAACTGGAGGGCACTGTAATGTGGCACAGTATGAACTGGAGGGCACTGTCATGTTGCACATTATGTACTGGAGGGCACTGTAATGTGGCACAGTATGAACTGGAGGGCACGGTAAATGTGGCTCAATATGAACTGGAGGGCACGGTAATGTGGCACAATATGAACTGGAGGGCAATGTAATGTGGCACAATATGAACTGGAGGCCACTGTAATGTGGCACAGTATGAACTGGAGGGCACTGTAATGTGGCACAGTATGAACTCGAGGGCACAGTAATGCGGCACTATATGAACTGGAAGGCACTGTAATGTGGCACAGTATGAACTGGAGGGCACTGTAATGTGGCACAGTATGAACTGGAAGGCACTGTAATGTGGCACAGTATGAACTGGAGGTCACTGTAATGTGGCACAATATGAACTGGAGGGCACTGTAATGTGGCACAATATGAACTGGAGGGCACTGTAATGTAGCATAATATGAACTGGAGGGCACTGTCATGTGGCACAGGCACTGTCATGTGGCACAGTATGAACTGGAGGGCACTGTCATGTGGCACCGTATGAACTGGAGGGCACTGTAATGTGGCACAGTATGAACTGGAGGGCACTGTAATGTGGCACAGTATGAACTGGAGGGCACTGTCATGTTGCACATTATGAACTGGAGGGCACTGTAATGTGGCACAGTATGATCTGGAGGGCACTGTAATGTGGCACAGTATGAACTGGAGGGCACTGTAATGTGGCACAGTATGAACTGGAGGGCACTGTAATGTGGCACAGTATGAACTGGAGGGCACTGTCATGTTGCACATTATGTACTGGAGGGCACTGTAATGTGGCACAGTATGAACTGGAGGGCACGGTAAATGTGGCTCAATATGAACTGGAGGGCACTGTAATGTGGCACAGTATGAACTAGAGTGCACTGTAATGTGGCACAATATGAACTGGAGGCCACTGTAATGTGGCACAGTATGAACTGGATGGCACTGTAATGTGGTACAGTATGAACTGGAGGGCACTGTCATGTGGCACAGTATGAACTGGAGGGCACTGTAATGTGGCACAGTATGAACTGGAGGGCACTGTAATGTGGCACAGTATGAACTGGAGGGCACTGTCATGTTGCACATTATGAACTGGAGGGCACTGTAATGTGGCACAGTATGATCTGGAGGGCACTGTAATGTGGCACAGTATGAACTGGAGGGCACTGTAATGTGGCACAGTATGAACTCGAGGGCACAATAATGCGGCACTATATGAACTGGAAGGCACTGTAATGTGGCACAGTATGAACTGGAGGGCACTGTAATGTGGCACAGTATGAACTGGAAGGCACTGTAATGTAGCACAGTATGAACTGGAGGTCACTGTAATGTGGCACAATATGAACTGGAGGGCACTGTAATGTGGCACAATATGAACTGGAGGGCACTGTAATGTAGCATAATATGAACTGGAGGGCACTGTCATGTGGCACAGGCACTGTCATGTGGCACAGTATGAACTGGAGGGCACTGTCATGTGGCACATTATGTACTGGAGGGCACTGTAATGTGGCACAGTATGAACTGGAGGGCACTGTCATGTTGCACATTATGAACTGGAGGGCACTGTAATGTGGCACAGTATGAACTGGAGGGCACGGTAATGTGGCTCAATATGAACTGGAGGGCAATGTAATGTGGCACAGTATGAACTAGAGTACACTGTAATGTGGCACAGTATGAACTGGAGGGCACGGTAATGTGGCACAGTATGAACTGGAGGGCACTGTAATGTGGCACAGTATGAACTGGAGGGCACGATAATGTGTCACAATATGAACTGGAGGGCACTGTAATGTGGCACAGTATGAACTGGAAGGCACTGTAATGTGGCACAGTATGAACTGGAGGGCACTGTAATGTGGCACAGTATGAACTGGAAGGCACTGTAATGTGGCACAGTATGAACTGGAGGTCACTGTAATGTGGCACAATATGAACTGGAGGGCACTATAATGTGGCACAATATGAACTGGAGGGCACTGTAATGTAGCATAATATGAACTGGAGGGCACGGTAATGTGGCACAGTATGAACTGGAGGGCACGGTAATGTGGCACAGTATGAACTGGAGGGGACTGTAATGTGGCACAATATGAACTGGAGGGCACGATAATGTGGCACAGTATGAACTGGAGGGCACTGTAATGTGGCACAGTATGAACTGGAGGGTACGATAATGTGGCACAGTATGAACTGGAGGGCACTGTAATGTGGCACAGTATGAACTGGAGGGCACGATAATGTGGCACAGTATGAACTGGAGGGCACGATAATGTGGCACAGTATGAACTGGAGGGAACTGTAATGTGGCACAGTATGAACTGGAGGGCACGGTAATGTGGCACAATATGAACTGGAGGGCAATGTAATGTGGCACAATATGAACTGGAGGCCACTGTAATGTGGCACAGTATGAACTGGAGGGCACTGTAATGTGGCACAGTATGAACTCGAGGGCACAGTAATGCGGCACTATATGAACTGGAAGGCACTGTAATGTGGCACAGTATGAACTGGAGGGCACTGTAATGTGGCACAGTATGAACTGGAAGGCACTGTAATGTGGCACAGTATGAACTGGAGGTCACTGTAATGTGGCACAATATAAACTGGAGGGCACTGTAATGTGGCACAATATGAACTGGAGGGCACTGTAATGTAGCATAATATGAACTGGAGGGCACTGTCATGTGGCACAGGCACTGTCATGTGGCACAGTATGAACTGGAGGGCACTGTCATGTGGCACAGTATGAACTGGAGGGCACTGTAATGTGGCACAGTATGAACTGGAGGGCACTGTAATGTGGCACAGTATGAACTGGAGGGCACTGTCATGTTGCACATTATGAACTGGAGGGCACTGTCATGTGGCACAGTATGAACTGGAGGGCACTGTAATGTGGCACAGTATGAACTGGAGGGCACGGTAATGTGGCACAATATGAACTGGAGGGCACTGTAATGTGGCACAGTATGAACTGGAAGGCACTGTAATGTGGCACAGTATGACCTGGAGGGCACTGTAATGTGGCACAGTATGAACTGGAAGGCACTGTAATGTGGCACAGTATGAACTGGAGGTCACTGTAATGTGGCACAATATGAACTGGAGGGCACTATAATGTGGCACAATATGAACTGGAGGGCACTGTAATGTAGCATAATATGAACTGGAGGGCACGGTAATGTGGCACAGTATGAACTGGAGGGCACGGTAATGTGGCACAGTATGACCTGGAGGAGACTGTAATGTGGCACAATATGAACTGGAGGGCACGATAATGTGGCACAGTATGAACTGGAGGGCACTGTAATGTGGCACAGTATGAACTGGAGGGTACGATAATGTGGCACAGTATGAACTGAAGGGCACTGTAATGTGGCACAGTATGAACTGGAGGGCACGATAATGTGGCACAGTATGAACTGGAGGGCACGATAATGTGGCACAGTATGAACTGGAGGGAACTGTAATGTGGCACAGTATGAACTGGAGGGCACGGTAATGTGGCACAATATGAACAGGAGGGCAATGTAATGTGGCACAATATGAACTGGAGGCCAATGTAATGTGGCACAGTATGAACTGGAGGGCACTGTAATATGGCACAGTATGATCTGGAGGGCACTGTAATGTGGCACAGTATGAACTGGAGGGCACTGTAATGTGGCACAGTATGCACTGGAGGGCACTGTAATGTGGCACTCTATGAACTGGAGGGCACTGTAATGTGGCACAGTATGATCTGGAGGGCACTGTAATGTGGCACAGTATGAACTGGAGGGCACTGTAATGTGGCACAGTATGAACTCGAGGGCACAATAATGCGGCACTATATGAACTGGAAGGCACTGTAATGTGGCACAGTATGAACTGGAGGGCACTGTAATGTGGCACAGTATGAACTGGAAGGCACTGTAATGTAGCACAGTATGAACTGGAGGTCACTGTAATGTGGCACAATATGAACTGGAGGGCACTGTAATGTGGCACAATATGAACTGGAGGGCACTGTAATGTAACATAATATGAACTGGAGGGCACTGTCATGTGGCACAGGCACTGTCATGTGGCACAGTATGAACTGGAGGGCACTGTCATGTGGCACATTATGAACTGGAGGGCACTGTATTGTGGCACAGTATGAACTGGAGGGCACTGTCATGTTGCACATTATGAACTGGAGGGCACTGTAATGTGGCACAGTATGAACTGGAGGGCACGGTAATGTGGCTCAATATGAACTGGAGGGCAATGTAATGTGGCACAGTATGAACTAGAGTACACTGTAATGTGGCACAGTATGAACTGGAGGGCACGGTAATGTGGCACAGTATGAACTGGAGGGCACTGTAATGTGGCACAGTATGAACTGGAGGGCACGATAATGTGTCACAATATGAACTGGAGGGCACTGTAATGTGGCACAGTATGAACTGGAGGGCACTGTAATGTGGCACAGTATGAACTGGAAGGCACTGTAATGTGGCACAGTATGAACTGGAGGTCACTGTAATGTGGCACAATATGAACTGGAGGGCACTGTAATGTAGCATAATATGAACTGGAGGGCACGGTAATGTGGCACAGTATGAACTGGAGGGCACGGTAATGTGGCACAGTATGAACTGGAGGGGACTGTAATGTGGCACAATATGAACTGGAGGGCACGATAATGTGGCACAGTATGAACTGGAGGGCACTGTAATGTGGCACAGTATGAACTGGAGGGTACGATAATGTGGCACAGTATGAACTGGAGGGCACTGTAATGTGGCACAGTATGAACTGGAGGGCACGATAATGTGGCACAGTATGAACTGGAGGGCTCGATAATGTGGCACAGTATGAACTGGAGGGAACTGTAATGTGGCACAGTATGAACTGGAGGGCACGGTAATGTGGCACAATATGAACTGGAGGGCAATGTAATGTGGCACAATATGAACTGGAGGCCACTGTAATGTGGCACAGTATGAACTGGAGGGCACTGTAATGTGGCACAGTATGAACTGGAGGGCACTGTAATGTGGCACAGTATGAACTGGAGGGCACTGTCATGTTGCACATTATGAACTGGAGGGCACTGTAATGTGGCACAGTATGATCTGGAGGGCACTGTAATGTGGCACAGTATGAACTGGAGGGCACTGTAATGTGGCACAGTATGAACTGGAGGGCACTGTAATGTGGCACAGTATGAACTGGAGGGCACTGTCATGTTGCACATTATGTACTGGAGGGCACTGTAATGTGGCACAGTATGAACTGGAGGGCACGGTAAATGTGGCTCAATATGAACTGGAGGGCACTGTAATGTGGCACAGTATGAACTAGAGTGCACTGTAATGTGGCACAATATGAACTGGAGGCCACTGTAATGTGGCACAGTATGAACTGGATGGCACTGTAATGTGGTACAGTATGAACTGGAGGGCACTGTCATGTGGCACAGTATGAACTGGAGGGCACTGTAATGTGGCACAGTATGAACTGGAGGGCACTGTAATGTGGCACAGTATGAACTGGAGGGCACTGTCATGTTGCACATTATGAACTGGAGGGCACTGTAATGTGGCACAGTATGATCTGGAGGGCACTGTAATGTGGCACAGTATGAACTGGAGGGCACTGTAATGTGGCACAGTATGAACTCGAGGGCACAATAATGCGGCACTATATGAACTGGAAGGCACTGTAATGTGGCACAGTATGAACTGGAGGGCACTGTAATGTGGCACAGTATGAACTGGAAGGCACTGTAATGTAGCACAGTATGAACTGGAGGTCACTGTAATGTGGCACAATATGAACTGGAGGGCACTGTAATGTGGCACAATATGAACTGGAGGGCACTGTAATGTAGCATAATATGAACTGGAGGGCACTGTCATGTGGCACAGGCACTGTCATGTGGCACAGTATGAACTGGAGGGCACTGTCATGTGGCACATTATGTACTGGAGGGCACTGTAATGTGGCACAGTATGAACTGGAGGGCACTGTCATGTTGCACAGTATGAACTGGAGGGCACTGTAATGTGGCACAGTATGAACTGGAGGGCACGGTAATGTGGCTCAATATGAACTGGAGGGCAATGTAATGTGGCACAGTATGAACTAGAGTACACTGTAATGTGGCACAGTATGAACTGGAGGGCACGGTAATGTGGCACAGTATGAACTGGAGGGCACTGTAATGTGGCACAGTATGAACTGGAGGGCACGATAATGTGTCACAATATGAACTGGAGGGCACTGTAATGTGGCACAGTATGAACTGGAAGGCACTGTAATGTGGCACAGTATGAACTGGAGGGCACTGTAATGTGGCACAGTATGAACTGGAAGGCACTGTAATGTGGCACAGTATGAACTGGAGGTCACTGTAATGTGGCACAATATGAACTGGAGGGCACTATAATGTGGCACAATATGAACTGGAGGGCACTGTAATGTAGCATAATATGAACTGGAGGGCACGGTAATGTGGCACAGTATGAACTGGAGGGCACGGTAATGTGGCACAGTATGAACTGGAGGGGACTGTAATGTGGCACAATATGAACTGGAGGGCACGATAATGTGGCACAGTATGAACTTGAGGGCACTGTAATGTGGCACAGTATGAACTGGAGGGTACGATAATGTGGCACAGTATGAACTGGAGGGCACTGTAATGTGGCACAGTATGAACTGGAGGGCACGATAATGTGGCACAGTATGAACTGGAGGGAACTGTAATGTGGCACAGTATGAACTGGAGGGCACGGTAATGTGGCACAATATGAACTGGAGGGCAATGTAATGTGGCACAATATGAACTGGAGGCCACTGTAATGTGGCACAGTATGAACTGGAGGGCACTGTAATGTGGCACAGTATGAACTCGAGGGCACAGTAATGCGGCACTATATGAACTGGAAGGCACTGTAATGTGGCACAGTATGAACTGGAGGGCACTGTAATGTGGCACAGTATGAACTGGAAGGCACTGTAATGTGGCACAGTATGAACTGGAGGTCACTGTAATGTGGCACAATATGAACTGGAGGGCACTGTAATGTGGCACAGTATGAACTGGAAGGCACTGTAATGTGGCACAGTATGAACTGGAGGTCACTGTAATGTGGCACAATATGAACTGGAGGGCACTGTAATGTGGCACAATATGAACTGGAGGGCACTGTAATGTAGCATAATATGAACTGGAGGGCACTGTCATGTGGCACAGGCACTGTCATGTGGCACAGTATGAACTGGAGGGCACTGTCATGTGGCACAGTATGAACTGGAGGGCACTGTAATGTGGCACAGTATGAACTGGAGGGCACTGTAATGTGGCACAGTATGAACTGGAGGGCACTGTCATGTTGCACATTATGAACTGGAGGGCACTGTCATGTTGCACAGTATGAACTGGAGGGCACTGTAATGTGGCACAGTATGAACTGGAGGGCACGGTAATGTGGCTCAATATGAACTGGAGGGCAATGTAATGTGGCACAGTATGAACTAGAGTACACTGTAATGTGGCACAGTATGAACTGGAGGGCACGGTAATGTGGCACAGTATGAACTGGAGGGCACTGTAATGTGGCACAGTATGAACTGGAGGGCACGATAATGTGTCACAATATGAACTGGAGGGCACTGTAATGTGGCACAGTATGAACTGGAGGGCACTGTAATGTGGCACAGTATGAACTGGAAGGCACTGTAATGTGGCACAGTATGAACTGGAGGTCACTGTAATGTGGCACAATATGAACTGGAGGGCACTGTAATGTAGCATAATATGAACTGGAGGGCACGGTAATGTGGCACAGTATGAACTGGAGGGCACGGTAATGTGGCACAGTATGAACTGGAGGGGACTGTAATGTGGCACAATATGAACTGGAGGGCACGATAATGTGGCACAGTATGAACTGGAGGGCACTGTAATGTGGCACAGTATGAACTGGAGGGTACGATAATGTGGCACAGTATGAACTGGAGGGCACTGTAATGTGGCACAGTATGAACTGGAGGGCACGATAATGTGGCACAGTATGAACTGGAGGGCTCGATAATGTGGCACAGTATGAACTGGAGGGAACTGTAATGTGGCACAGTATGAACTGGAGGGCACGGTAATGTGGCACAATATGAACTGGAGGGCAATGTAATGTGGCACAATATGAACTGGAGGCCACTGTAATGTGGCACAGTATGAACTGGAGGGCACTGTAATGTGGCACAGTATGAACTGGAGGGCACTGTAATGTGGCACAGTATGAACTGGAGGGCACTGTCATGTTGCACATTATGAACTGGAGGGCACTGTAATGTGGCACAGTATGATCTGGAGGGCACTGTAATGTGGCACAGTATGAACTGGAGGGCACTGTAATGTGGCACAGTATGAACTGGAGGGCACTGTAATGTGGCACAGTATGAACTGGAGGGCACTGTCATGTTGCACATTATGTACTGGAGGGCACTGTAATGTGGCACAGTATGAACTGGAGGGCACGGTAAATGTGGCTCAATATGAACTGGAGGGCACTGTAATGTGGCACAGTATGAACTAGAGTGCACTGTAATGTGGCACAATATGAACTGGAGGCCACTGTAATGTGGCACAGTATGAACTGGATGGCACTGTAATGTGGTACAGTATGAACTGGAGGGCACTGTCATGTGGCACAGTATGAACTGGAGGGCACTGTAATGTGGCACAGTATGAACTGGAGGGCACTGTAATGTGGCACAGTATGAACTGGAGGGCACTGTCATGTTGCACATTATGAACTGGAGGGCACTGTAATGTGGCACAGTATGATCTGGAGGGCACTGTAATGTGGCACAGTATGAACTGGAGGGCACTGTAATGTGGCACAGTATGAACTCGAGGGCACAATAATGCGGCACTATATGAACTGGAAGGCACTGTAATGTGGCACAGTATGAACTGGAGGGCACTGTAATGTGGCACAGTATGAACTGGAAGGCACTGTAATGTAGCACAGTATGAACTGGAGGTCACTGTAATGTGGCACAATATGAACTGGAGGGCACTGTAATGTGGCACAATATGAACTGGAGGGCACTGTAATGTAGCATAATATGAACTGGAGGGCACTGTCATGTGGCACAGGCACTGTCATGTGGCACAGTATGAACTGGAGGGCACTGTCATGTGGCACATTATGTACTGGAGGGCACTGTAATGTGGCACAGTATGAACTGGAGGGCACTGTCATGTTGCACAGTATGAACTGGAGGGCACTGTAATGTGGCACAGTATGAACTGGAGGGCACGGTAATGTGGCTCAATATGAACTGGAGGGCAATGTAATGTGGCACAGTATGAACTAGAGTACACTGTAATGTGGCACAGTATGAACTGGAGGGCACGGTAATGTGGCACAGTATGAACTGGAGGGCACTGTAATGTGGCACAGTATGAACTGGAGGGCACGATAATGTGTCACAATATGAACTGGAGGGCACTGTAATGTGGCACAGTATGAACTGGAAGGCACTGTAATGTGGCACAGTATGAACTGGAGGGCACTGTAATGTGGCACAGTATGAACTGGAAGGCACTGTAATGTGGCACAGTATGAACTGGAGGTCACTGTAATGTGGCACAATATGAACTGGAGGGCACTATAATGTGGCACAATATGAACTGGAGGGCACTGTAATGTAGCATAATATGAACTGGAGGGCACGGTAATGTGGCACAGTATGAACTGGAGGGCACGGTAATGTGGCACAGTATGAACTGGAGGGGACTGTAATGTGGCACAATATGAACTGGAGGGCACGATAATGTGGCACAGTATGAACTTGAGGGCACTGTAATGTGGCACAGTATGAACTGGAGGGTACGATAATGTGGCACAGTATGAACTGGAGGGCACTGTAATGTGGCACAGTATGAACTGGAGGGCACGATAATGTGGCACAGTATGAACTGGAGGGCACGATAATGTGGCACAGTATGAACTGGAGGGAACTGTAATGTGGCACAGTATGAACTGGAGGGCACGGTAATGTGGCACAATATGAACTGGAGGGCAATGTAATGTGGCACAATATGAACTGGAGGCCACTGTAATGTGGCACAGTATGAACTGGAGGGCACTGTAATGTGGCACAGTATGAACTCGAGGGCACAGTAATGCGGCACTATATGAACTGGAAGGCACTGTAATGTGGCACAGTATGAACTGGAGGGCACTGTAATGTGGCACAGTATGAACTGGAAGGCACTGTAATGTGGCACAGTATGAACTGGAGGTCACTGTAATGTGGCACAATATGAACTGGAGGGCACTGTAATGTGGCACAATATGAACTGGAGGGCACTGTAATGTAGCATAATATGAACTGGAGGGCACTGTCATGTGGCACAGGCACTGTCATGTGGCACAGTATGAACTGGAGGGCACTGTCATGTGGCACAGTATGAACTGGAGGGCACTGTAATGTGGCACAGTATGAACTGGAGGGCACTGTAATGTGGCACAGTATGAACTGGAGGGCACTGTCATGTTGCACATTATGAACTGGAGGGCACTGTCATGTGGCACAGTATGAACTGGAGGGCACTGTAATGTGGCACAGTATGAACTGGAGGGCACGGTAATGTGGCACAATATGAACTGGAGGGCACTGTAATGTGGCACAGTATGAACTGGAAGGCACTGTAATGTGGCACAGTATGAACTGGAGGGCACTGTAATGTGGCACAGTATGAACTGGAAGGCACTGTAATGTGGCACAGTATGAACTGGAGGTCACTGTAATGTGGCACAATATGAACTGGAGGGCACTATAATGTGGCACAATATGAACTGGAGGGCACTGTAATGTAGCATAATATGAACTGGAGGGCACGGTAATGTGGCACAGTATGAACTGGAGGGCACGGTAATGTGGCACAGTATGACCTGGAGGAGACTGTAATGTGGCACAATATGAACTGGAGGGCACGATAATGTGGCACAGTATGAACTGGAGGGCACTGTAATGTGGCACAGTATGAACTGGAGGGTACGATAATGTGGCACAGTATGAACTGAAGGGCACTGTAATGTGGCACAGTATGAACTGGAGGGCACGATAATGTGGCACAGTATGAACTGGAGGGCACGATAATGTGGCACAGTATGAACTGGAGGGAACTGTAATGTGGCACAGTATGAACTGGAGGGCACGGTAATGTGGCACAATATGAACAGGAGGGCAATGTAATGTGGCACAATATGAACTGGAGGCCAATGTAATGTGGCACAGTATGAACTGGAGGGCACTGTAATATGGCACAGTATGATCTGGAGGGCACTGTAATGTGGCACAGTATGAACTGGAGGGCACTGTAATGTGGCACAGTATGCACTGGAGGGCACTGTAATGTGGCACTCTATGAACTGGAGGGCACTGTAATGTGGCACAGTATGATCTGGAGGGCACTGTAATGTGGCACAGTATGAACTGGAGGGCACTGTAATGTGGCACAGTATGAACTCGAGGGCACAATAATGCGGCACTATATGAACTGGAAGGCACTGTAATGTGGCACAGTATGAACTGGAGGGCACTGTAATGTGGCACAGTATGAACTGGAAGGCACTGTAATGTAGCACAGTATGAACTGGAGGTCACTGTAATGTGGCACAATATGAACTGGAGGGCACTGTAATGTGGCACAATATGAACTGGAGGGCACTGTAATGTAGCATAATATGAACTGGAGGGCACTGTCATGTGGCACAGGCACTGTCATGTGGCACAGTATGAACTGGAGGGCACTGTCATGTGGCACATTATGAACTGGAGGGCACTGTATTGTGGCACAGTATGAACTGGAGGGCACTGTCATGTTGCACATTATGAACTGGAGGGCACTGTAATGTGGCACAGTATGAACTGGAGGGCACGGTAATGTGGCTCAATATGAACTGGAGGGCAATGTAATGTGGCACAGTATGAACTAGAGTACACTGTAATGTGGCACAGTATGAACTGGAGGGCACGGTAATGTGGCACAGTATGAACTGGAGGGCACTGTAATGTGGCACAGTATGAACTGGAGGGCACGATAATGTGTCACAATATGAACTGGAGGGCACTGTAATGTGGCACAGTATGAACTGGAAGGCACTGTAATGTGGCACAGTATGAACTGGAGGGCACTGTAATGTGGCACAGTATGAACTGGAAGGCACTGTAATGTGGCACAGTATGAACTGGAGGTCACTGTAATGTGGCACAATATGAACTGGAGGGCACTGTAATGTAGCATAATATGAACTGGAGGGCACGGTAATGTGGCACAGTATGAACTGGAGGGCACGGTAATGTGGCACAGTATGAACTGGAGGGGACTGTAATGTGGCACAATATGAACTGGAGGGCACGATAATGTGGCACAGTATGAACTGGAGGGCACTGTAATGTGGCACAGTATGAACTGGAGGGTACGATAATGTGGCACAGTATGAACTGGAGGGCACTGTAATGTGGCACAGTATGAACTGGAGGGCACGATAATGTGGCACAGTATGAACTGGAGGGCTCGATAATGTGGCACAGTATGAACTGGAGGGAACTGTAATGTGGCACAGTATGAACTGGAGGGCACGGTAATGTGGCACAATATGAACTGGAGGGCAATGTAATGTGGCACAATATGAACTGGAGGCCACTGTAATGTGGCACAGTATGAACTGGAGGGCACTGTAATGTGGCACAGTATGAACTCGAGGGCACAGTAATTCGGCACTATATGAACTGGAAGGCACTGTAATGTGGCACAGTATGAACTGGAGGGCACTGTAATGTGGCACAGTATGAACTGGAAGGCACTGTAATGTGGCACAGTATGAACTGGAGGTCACTGTAATGTGGCACAATATGAACTGGAGGGCACTGTAATGTGGCACAATATGAACTGGAGGGCACTGTAATGTAGCATAATATGAACTGGAGGGCACTGTCATGTGGCACAGGCACTGTCATGTGGCACAGTATGAACTGGAGGGCACTGTCATGTGGCACAGTATGAACTGGAGGGCACTGTAATGTGGCACAGTATGAACTGGAGGGCACTGTAATGTGGCACAGTATGAACTGGAGGGCACTGTCATGTTGCACATTATGAACTGGAGGGCACTGTAATGTGGCACAGTATGATCTGGAGGGCACTGTAATGTGGCACAGTATGAACTGGAGGGCACTGTAATGTGGCACAGTATGAACTGGAGGGCACTGTAATGTGGCACAGTATGAACTGGAGGGCACTGTCATGTTGCACATTATGTACTGGAGGGCACTGTAATGTGGCACAGTATGAACTGGAGGGCACGGTAAATGTGGCTCAATATGAACTGGAGGGCACTGTAATGTGGCACAGTATGAACTAGAGTGCACTGTAATGTGGCACAATATGAACTGGAGGCCACTGTAATGTGGCACAGTATGAACTGGAAGGCACTGTAATGTGGCACAGTATGAACTGGAGGTCACTGTAATGTGGCACAATATGAACTGGAGGGCACTGTAATGTGGCACAATATGAACTGGAGGGCACTGTAATGTAGCATAATATGAACTGGAGGGCACTGTCATGTGGCACAATCACTGTCATGTGGCACAGTATGAACTGGAGGGCACTGTCATGTGGCACAGTATGAACTGGAGGGCACTGTAATGTGGCACAGTATGAACTGGAGGGCACTGTAATGTGGCACAGTATGAACTGGAGGGCACTGTCATGTTGCACATTATGAACTGGAGGGCACTGTCATGTGGCACAGTATGAACTGGAGGGCACTGTAATGTGGCACAGTATGAACTGGAGGGCACGGTAATGTGGCACAATATGAACTGGAGGGCACTGTAATGTGGCACAGTATGAACTGGAAGGCACTGTAATGTGGCACAGTATGAACTGGAGGGCACTGTAATGTGGCACAGTATGAACTGGAAGGCACTGTAATGTGGCACAGTATGAACTGGAGGTCACTGTAATGTGGCACAATATGAACTGGAGGGCACTATAATGTGGCACAATATGAACTGGAGGGCACTGTAATGTAGCATAATATGAACTGGAGGGCACGGTAATGTGGCACAGTATGAACTGGAGGGCACGGTAATGTGGCACAGTATGACCTGGAGGAGACTGTAATGTGGCACAATATGAACTGGAGGGCACGATAATGTGGCACAGTATGAACTGGAGGGCACTGTAATGTGGCACAGTATGAACTGGAGGGTACGATAATGTGGCACAGTATGAACTGAAGGGCACTGTAATGTGGCACAGTATGAACTGGAGGGCACGATAATGTGGCACAGTATGAACTGGAGGGCACGATAATGTGTCACAATATGAACTGGAGGGCACTGTAATGTGGCACAGTATGAACTGGAAGGCACTGTAATGTGGCACAGTATGAACTGGAGGGCACTGTAATGTGGCACAGTATGAACTGGAAGGCACTGTAATGTGGCACAGTATGAACTGGAGGTCACTGTAATGTGGCACAATATGAACTGGAGGGCACTGTAATGTAGCATAATATGAACTGGAGGGCACGGTAATGTGGCACAGTATGAACTGGAGGGCACGGTAATGTGGCACAGTATGAACTGGAGGGGACTGTAATGTGGCACAATATGAACTGGAGGGCACGATAATGTGGCACAGTATGAACTGGAGGGCACTGTAATGTGGCACAGTATGAACTGGAGGGTACGATAATGTGGCACAGTATGAACTGGAGGGCACTGTAATGTGGCACAGTATGAACTGGAGGGCACGATAATGTGGCACAGTATGAACTGGAGGGCTCGATAATGTGGCACAGTATGAACTGGAGGGAACTGTAATGTGGCACAGTATGAACTGGAGGGCACGGTAATGTGGCACAATATGAACTGGAGGGCAATGTAATGTGGCACAATATGAACTGGAGGCCACTGTAATGTGGCACAGTATGAACTGGAGGGCACTGTAATGTGGCACAGTATGAACTCGAGGGCACAGTAATTCGGCACTATATGAACTGGAAGGCACTGTAATGTGGCACAGTATGAACTGGAGGGCACTGTAATGTGGCACAGTATGAACTGGAAGGCACTGTAATGTGGCACAGTATGAACTGGAGGTCACTGTAATGTGGCACAATATGAACTGGAGGGCACTGTAATGTGGCACAATATGAACTGGAGGGCACTGTAATGTAGCATAATATGAACTGGAGGGCACTGTCATGTGGCACAGGCACTGTCATGTGGCACAGTATGAACTGGAGGGCACTGTCATGTGGCACAGTATGAACTGGAGGGCACTGTAATGTGGCACAGTATGAACTGGAGGGCACTGTAATGTGGCACAGTATGAACTGGAGGGCACTGTCATGTTGCACATTATGAACTGGAGGGCACTGTAATGTGGCACAGTATGATCTGGAGGGCACTGTAATGTGGCACAGTATGAACTGGAGGGCACTGTAATGTGGCACAGTATGAACTGGAGGGCACTGTAATGTGGCACAGTATGAACTGGAGGGCACTGTCATGTTGCACATTATGTACTGGAGGGCACTGTAATGTGGCACAGTATGAACTGGAGGGCACGGTAAATGTGGCTCAATATGAACTGGAGGGCACTGTAATGTGGCACAGTATGAACTAGAGTGCACTGTAATGTGGCACAATATGAACTGGAAGGCACTGTAATGTGGCACAGTATGAACTGGAAGGCACTGTAATGTGGCACAGTATGAACTGGAGGTCACTGTAATGTGGCACAATATGAACTGGAGGGCACTGTAATGTGGCACAATATGAACTGGAGGGCACTGTAATGTAGCATAATATGAACTGGAGGGCACTGTCATGTGGCACAATCACTGTCATGTGGCACAGTATGAACTGGAGGGCACTGTCATGTGGCACAGTATGAACTGGAGGGCACTGTAATGTGGCACAGTATGAACTGGAGGGCACTGTAATGTGGCACAGTATGAACTGGAGGGCACTGTCATGTTGCACATTATGAACTGGAGGGCACTGTCATGTGGCACAGTATGAACTGGAGGGCACTGTAATGTGGCACAGTATGAACTGGAGGGCACGGTAATGTGGCACAATATGAACTGGAGGGCACTGTAATGTGGCACAGTATGAACTGGAAGGCACTGTAATGTGGCACAGTATGAACTGGAGGGCACTGTAATGTGGCACAGTATGAACTGGAAGGCACTGTAATGTGGCACAGTATGAACTGGAGGTCACTGTAATGTGGCACAATATGAACTGGAGGGCACTATAATGTGGCACAATATGAACTGGAGGGCACTGTAATGTAGCATAATATGAACTGGAGGGCACGGTAATGTGGCACAGTATGAACTGGAGGGCACGGTAATGTGGCACAGTATGACCTGGAGGAGACTGTAATGTGGCACAATATGAACTGGAGGGCACGATAATGTGGCACAGTATGAACTGGAGGGCACTGTAATGTGGCACAGTATGAACTGGAGGGTACGATAATGTGGCACAGTATGAACTGAAGGGCACTGTAATGTGGCACAGTATGAACTGGAGGGCACGATAATGTGGCACAGTATGAACTGGAGGGCACGATAATGTGGCACAGTATGAACTGGAGGGAACTGTAATGTGGCACAGTATGAACTGGAGGGCACGGTAATGTGGCACAATATGAACTGGAGGGCAATGTAATGTGGCACAATATGAACTGGAGGCCAATGTAATGTGGCACAGTATGAACTGGAGGGCACTGTAATATGGCACAGTATGATCTGGAGGGCACTGTAATGTGGCACAGTATGAACTGGAGGGCACTGTAATGTGGCACAGTATGCACTGGAGGGCACTGTAATGTGGCACTCTATGAACTGGAGGGCACTGTAATGTGGCACAGTATGATCTGGAGGGCACTGTAATGTGGCACAGTATGAACTGGAGGGCACTGTAATGTGGCACAGTATGAACTCGAGGGCACAATAATGCGGCACTATATGAACTGGAAGGCACTGTAATGTGGCACAGTATGAACTGGAGGGCACTGTAATGTGGCACAGTATGAACTGGAAGGCACTGTAATGTAGCACAGTATGAACTGGAGGTCACTGTAATGTGGCACAATATGAACTGGAGGGCACTGTAATGTGGCACAATATGAACTGGAGGGCACTGTAATGTAGCATAATATGAACTGGAGGGCACTGTCATGTGGCACAGGCACTGTCATGTGGCACAGTATGAACTGGAGGGCACTGTCATGTGGCACATTATGAACTGGAGGGCACTGTAATGTGGCACAGTATGAACTGGAGGGCACTGTCATGTTGCACATTATGAACTGGAGGGCACTGTAATGTGGCACAGTATGAACTGGAGGGCACGGTAATGTGGCTCAATATGAACTGGAGGGCAATGTAATGTGGCACAGTATGAACTAGAGTACACTGTAATGTGGCACAGTATGAACTGGAGGGCACGGTAATGTGGCACAGTATGAACTGGAGGGCACTGTAATGTGGCACAGTATGAACTGGAGGGCACGATAATGTGTCACAATATGAACTGGAGGGCACTGTAATGTGGCACAGTATGAACTGGAAGGCACTGTAATGTGGTACAGTATGAACTGGAGGGCACTGTAATGTGGCACAGTATGAACTGGAAGGCACTGTAATGTGGCACAGTATGAACTGGAGGTCACTGTAATGTGGCACGATATGAACTGGAGGGCACTATAATGTGGCACAATATGAACTGGAGGGCACTGTAATGTAGCATAATATGAACTGGAGGGCACGGTAATGTGGCACAGTATGAACTGGAGGGCACGGTAATGTGGCACAGTATGAACTGGAGGGGACTGTAATGTGGCACAATATGAACTGGAGGGCACGATAATGTGGCACAGTATGAACTGGAGGGCACTGTAATGTGGCACAGTATGAACTGGAGGGTACGATAATGTGGCACAGTATGAACTGGAGGGCACTGTAATGTGGCACAGTATGAACTGGAGGGCACGATAATGTGGCACAGTATGAACTGGAGGGCACGATAATGTGGCACAGTATGAACTGGAGGGAACTGTAATGTGGCACAGTATGAACTGGAGGGCACGGTAATGTGGCACAATATGAACTGGAGGGCAATGTAATGTGGCACAATATGAACTGGAGGCCACTGTAATGTGGCACAGTATGAACTGGAGGGCACTGTAATGTGGCACAGTATGAACTCGAGGGCACAGTAATGCGGCACTATATGAACTGGAAGGCACTGTAATGTGGCACAGTATGAACTGGAGGGCACTGTAATGTGGCACAGTATGAACTGGAAGGCACTGTAATGTGGCACAGTATGAACTGGAGGTCACTGTAATGTGGCACAATATGAACTGGAGGGCACTGTAATGTGGCACAATATGAACTGGAGGGCACTGTAATGTAGCATAATATGAACTGGAGGGCACTGTCATGTGGCACAGGCACTGTCATGTGGCACAGTATGAACTGGAGGGCACTGTCATGTGGCACAGTATGAACTGGAGGGCACTGTAATGTGGCACAGTATGAACTGGAGGGCACTGTAATGTGGCACAGTATGAACTGGAGGGCACTGTCATGTTGCACATTATGAACTGGAGGGCACTGTAATGTGGCACAGTATGATCTGGAGGGCACTGTAATGTGGCACAGTATGAACTGGAGGGCACTGTAATGTGGCACAGTATGAACTGGAGGGCACTGTAATGTGGCACAGTATGAACTGGAGGGCACTGTCATGTTGCACATTATGTACTGGAGGGCACTGTAATGTGGCACAGTATGAACTGGAGGGCACGGTAAATGTGGCTCAATATGAACTGGAGGGCACTGTAATGTGGCACAGTATGAACTAGAGTGCACTGTAATGTGGCACAATATGAACTGGAGGCCACTGTAATGTGGCACAGTATGAACTGGATGGCACTGTAATGTGGTACAGTATGAACTGGAGGGTACTGTCATGTGGCACAGTATGAACTGGAGGGCACTGTAATGTGGCACAGTATGAACTGGAGGGCACTGTAATGTGGCACAGTATGAACTGGAGGGCACTGTCATGTTGCACATTATGAACTGGAGGGCACTGTAATGTGGCACAGTATGATCTGGAGGGCACTGTAATGTGGCACAGTATGAACTGGAGGGCACTGTAATGTGGCACAGTATGAACTCGAGGGCACAATAATGCGGCACTATATGAACTGGAAGGCACTGTAATGTGGCACAGTATGAACTGGAGGGCACTGTAATGTGGCACAGTATGAACTGGAAGGCACTGTAATGTAGCACAGTATGAACTGGAGGTCACTGTAATGTGGCACAATATGAACTGGAGGGCACTGTAATGTGGCACAATATGAACTGGAGGGCACTGTAATGTAGCATAATATGAACTGGAGGGCACTGTCATGTGGCACAGGCACTGTCATGTGGCACAGTATGAACTGGAGGGCACTGTCATGTGGCACATTATGTACTGGAGGGCACTGTAATGTGGCACAGTATGAACTGGAGGGCACTGTCATGTTGCACATTATGAACTGGAGGGCACTGTAATGTGGCACAGTATGAACTGGAGGGCACGGTAATGTGGCTCAATATGAACTGGAGGGCAATGTAATGTGGCACAGTATGAACTAGAGTACACTGTAATGTGGCACAGTATGAACTGGAGGGCACGGTAATGTGGCACAGTATGAACTGGAGGGCACTGTAATGTGGCACAGTATGAACTGGAGGGCACGATAATGTGTCACAATATGAACTGGAGGGCACTGTAATGTGGCACAGTATGAACTGGAAGGCACTGTAATGTGGCACAGTATGAACTGGAGGGCACTGTAATGTGGCACAGTATGAACTGGAAGGCACTGTAATGTGGCACAGTATGAACTGGAGGTCACTGTAATGTGGCACAATATGAACTGGAGGGCACTATAATGTGGCACAATATGAACTGGAGGGCACTGTAATGTAGCATAATATAAACTGGAGGGCACGGTAATGTGGCACAGTATGAACTGGAGGGCACGGTAATGTGGCACAGTATGAACTGGAGGGGACTGTAATGTGGCACAATATGAACTGGAGGGCACGATAATGTGGCACAGTATGAACTGGAGGGCACTGTAATGTGGCACAGTATGAACTGGAGGGTACGATAATGTGGCACAGTATGAACTGGAGGGCACTGTAATGTGGCACAGTATGAACTGGAGGGCACGATAATGTGGCACAGTATGAACTGGAGGGCACGATAATGTGGCACAGTATGAACTGGAGGGAACTGTAATGTGGCACAGTATGAACTGGAGGGCACGGTAATGTGGCACAATATGAACTGGAAGGCAATGTAATGTGGCACAATATGAACTGGAGGCCACTGTAATGTGGCACAGTATGAACTGGAGGGCACTGTAATGTGGTACAGTATGAACTCGAGGGCACAGTAATGCGGCACTATATGAACTGGAAGGCACTGTAATGTGGCACAGTATGAACTGGAGGGCACTGTAATGTGGCACAGTATGAACTGGAAGGCACTGTAATGTGGCACAGTATGAACTGGAGGTCACTGTAATGTGGCACAATATGAACTGGAGGGCACTGTAATGTGGCACAATATGAACTGGAGGGCACTGTAATGTAGCATAATATGAACTGGAGGGCACTGTCATGTGGCACAGGCACTGTCATGTGGCACAGTATGAACTGGAGGGCACTGTCATGTGGCACAGTATGAACTGGAGGGCACTGTAATGTGGCACAGTATGAACTGGAGGGCACTGTAATGTGGCACAGTATGAACTGGAGGGCACTGTCATGTTGCACATTATGAACTGGAGGGCACTGTCATGTGGCACAGTATGAACTGGAGGGCACTGTAATGTGGCACAGTATGAACTGGAGGGCACGGTAATGTGGCACAATATGAACTGGAGGGCACTGTAATGTGGCACAGTATGAACTGGAAGGCACTGTAATGTGGCACAGTATGAACTGGAGGGCACTGTAATGTGGCACAGTATGAACTGGAAGGCACTGTAATGTGGCACAGTATGAACTGGAGGTCACTGTAATGTGGCACAATATGAACTGGAGGGCACTATAATGTGGCACAATATGAACTGGAGGGCACTGTAATGTAGCATAATATGAACTGGAGGGCACGGTAATGTGGCACAGTATGAACTGGAGGGCACGGTAATGTGGCACAGTATGACCTGGAGGAGACTGTAATGTGGCACAATATGAACTGGAGGGCACGATAATGTGGCACAGTATGAACTGGAGGGCACTGTAATGTGGCACAGTATGAACTGGAGGGTACGATAATGTGGCACAGTATGAACTGAAGGGCACTGTAATGTGGCACAGTATGAACTGGAGGGCACGATAATGTGGCACAGTATGAACTGGAGGGCACGATAATGTGGCACAGTATGAACTGGAGGGAACTGTAATGTGGCACAGTATGAACTGGAGGGCACGGTAATGTGGCACAATATGAACTGGAGGGCAATGTAATGTGGCACAATATGAACTGGAGGCCAATGTAATGTGGCACAGTATGAACTGGAGGGCACTGTAATATGGCACAGTATGATCTGGAGGGCACTGTAATGTGGCACAGTATGAACTGGAGGGCACTGTAATGTGGCACAGTATGCACTGGAGGGCACTGTAATGTGGCACTCTATGAACTGGAGGGCACTGTAATGTGGCACAGTATGATCTGGAGGGCACTGTAATGTGGCACAGTATGAACTGGAGGGCACTGTAATGTGGCACAGTATGAACTCGAGGGCACAATAATGCGGCACTATATGAACTGGAAGGCACTGTAATGTGGCACAGTATGAACTGGAGGGCACTGTAATGTGGCACAGTAGGAACTGGAAGGCACTGTAATGTAGCACAGTATGAACTGGAGGTCACTGTAATGTGGCACAATATGAACTGGAGGGCACTGTAATGTGGCACAATATGAACTGGAGGGCACTGTAATGTAGCATAATATGAACTGGAGGGCACTGTCATGTGGCACAGGCACTGTCATGTGGCACAGTATGAACTGGAGGGCACTGTCATGTGGCACATTATGAACTGGAGGGCACTGTAATGTGGCACAGTATGAACTGGAGGGCACTGTCATGTTGCACATTATGAACTGGAGGGCACTGTAATGTGGCACAGTATGAACTGGAGGGCACGGTAATGTGGCTCAATATGAACTGGAGGGCAATGTAATGTGGCACAGTATGAACTAGAGTACACTGTAATGTGGCACAGTATGAACTGGAGGGCACGGTAATGTGGCACAGTATGAACTGGAGGGCACTGTAATGTGGCACAGTATGAACTGGAGGGCACGATAATGTGTCACAATATGAACTGGAGGGCACTGTAATGTGGCACAGTATGAACTGGAAGGCACTGTAATGTGGCACAGTATGAACTGGAGGGCACTGTAATGTGGCACAGTATGAACTGGAAGGCACTGTAATGTGGCACAGTATGAACTGGAGGTCACTGTAATGTGGCACAATATGAACTGGAGGGCACTATAATGTGGCACAATATGAACTGGAGGGCACTGTAATGTAGCATAATATGAACTGGAGGGCACGGTAATGTGGCACAGTATGAACTGGAGGGCACGGTAATGTGGCACAGTATGAACTGGAGGGGACTGTAATGTGGCACAATATGAACTGGAGGGCACGATAATGTGGCACAGTATGAACTGGAGGGCACTGTAATGTGGCACAGTATGAACTGGAGGGTACGATAATGTGGCACAGTATGAACTGGAGGGCACTGTCATGTGGCACAGTATGAACTGGAGGGCACGATAATGTGGCACAGTATGAACTGGAGGGCACGATAATGTGGCACAGTATGAACTGGAGGGAACTGTAATGTGGCACAGTATGAACTGGAGGGCACGGTAATGTGGCACAATATGAACTGGAGGGCAATGTAATGTGGCACAATATGAACTGGAGGCCACTGTAATGTGGCACAGTATGAACTGGAGGGCACTGTAATGTGGCACAGTATGAACTCGAGGGCACAGTAATGCGGCACTATATGAACTGGAAGGCACTGTAATGTGGCACAGTATGAACTGGAGGGCACTGTAATGTGGCACAGTATGAACTGGAAGGCACTGTAATGTGGCACAGTATGAACTGGAGGTCACTGTAATGTGGCACAATATGAACTGGAGGGCACTGTAATGTGGCACAATATGAACTGGAGGGCACTGTAATGTAGCATAATATGAACTGGAGGGCACTGTAATGTGGCACAGGCACTGTCATGTGGCACAGTATGAACTGGAGGGCACTGTCATGTGGCACAGTATGAACTGGAGGGCACTGTAATGTGGCACAGTATGAACTGGAGGGCACTGTAATGTGGCACAGTATGAACTGGAGGGCACTGTCATGTTGCACATTATGAACTGGAGGGCACTGTAATGTGGCACAGTATGATCTGGAGGGCACTGTAATGTGGCACAGTATGAACTGGAGGGCACTGTAATGTGGCACAGTATGAACTGGAGGGCACTGTAATGTGGCACAGTATGAACTGGAGGGCACTGTCATGTTGCACATTATGTACTGGAGGGCACTGTAATGTGGCACAGTATGAACTGGAGGGCACGGTAAATGTGGCTCAATATGAACTGGAGGGCACTGTAATGTGGCACAGTATGAACTAGAGTGCACTGTAATGTGGCACAATATGAACTGGAGGCCACTGTAATGTGGCACAGTATGAACTGGATGGCACTGTAATGTGGTACAGTATGAACTGGAGGGCACTGTCATGTGGCACAGTATGAACTGGAGGGCACTGTAATGTGGCACAGTATGAACTGGAGGGCACTGTAATGTGGCACAGTATGAACTGGAGGGCACTGTCATGTTGCACATTATGAACTGGAGGGCACTGTAATGTGGCACAGTATGATCTGGAGGGCACTGTAATGTGGCACAGTATGAACTGGAGGGCACTGTAATGTGGCACAGTATGAACTCGAGGGCACAATAATGCGGCACTATATGAACTGGAAGGCACTGTAATGTGGCACAGTATGAACTGGAGGGCACTGTAATGTGGCACAGTATGAACTGGAAGGCACTGTAATGTAGCACAGTATGAACTGGAGGTCACTGTAATGTGGCACAATATGAACTGGAGGGCACTGTAATGTGGCACAATATGAACTGGAGGGCACTGTAATGTAGCATAATATGAACTGGAGGGCACTGTCATGTGGCACAGGCACTGTCATGTGGCACAGTATGAACTGGAGGGCACTGTCATGTGGCACATTATGAACTGGAGGGCACTGTAATGTGGCACAGTATGAACTGGAGGGCACTGTCATGTTGCACATTATGAACTGGAGGGCACTGTAATGTGGCACAGTATGAACTGGAGGGCACGGTAATGTGGCTCAATATGAACTGGAGGGCAATGTAATGTGGCACAGTATGAACTAGAGTACACTGTAATGTGGCACAGTATGAACTGGAGGGCACGGTAATGTGGCACAGTATGAACTGGAGGGCACTGTAATGTGGCACAGTATGAACTGGAGGGCACGATAATGTGTCACAATATGAACTGGAGGGCACTGTAATGTGGCACAGTATGAACTGGAAGGCACTGTAATGTGGCACAGTATGAACTGGAGGGCACTGTAATGTGGCACAGTATGAACTGGAAGGCACTGTAATGTGGCACAGTATGAACTGGAGGTCACTGTAATGTGGCACAATATGAACTGGAGGGCACTATAATGTGGCACAATATGAACTGGAGGGCACTGTAATGTAGCATAATATGAACTGGAAGGCACGGTAATGTGGCACAGTATGAACTGGAGGGCACGGTAATGTGGCACAGTATGAACTGGAGGGGACTGTAATGTGGCACAATATGAACTGGAGGGCACGATAATGTGGCACAGTATGAACTGGAGGGCACTGTAATGTGGCACAGTATGAACTGGAGGGTACGATAATGTGGCACAGTATGAACTGGAGGGCACTGTAATGTGGCACAGTATGAACTGGAGGGCACGATAATGTGGCACAGTATGAACTGGAGGGCACGATAATGTGGCACAGTATGAACTGGAGGGAACTGTAATGTGGCACAGTATGAACTGGAGGGCACGGTAATGTGGCACAATATGAACTGGAGGGCAATGTAATGTGGCACAATATGAACTGGAGGCCACTGTAATGTGGCACAGTATGAACTGGAGGGCACTGTAATGTGGCACAGTATGAACTCGAGGGCACAGTAATGCGGCACTATATGAACTGGAAGGCACTGTAATGTGGCACAGTATGAACTGGAGGGCACTGTAATGTGGCACAGTATGAACTGGAAGGCACTGTAATGTGGCACAGTATGAACTGGAGGTCACTGTAATGTGGCACAATATGAACTGGAGGGCACTGTAATGTGGCACAATATGAACTGGAGGGCACTGTAATGTAGCATAATATGAACTGGAGGGCACTGTCATGTGGCACAGGCACTGTCATGTGGCACAGTATGAACTGGAGGGCACTGTCATGTGGCACAGTATGAACTGGAGGGCACTGTAATGTGGCACAGTATGAACTGGAGGGCACTGTAATGTGGCACAGTATGAACTGGAGGGCACTGTCATGTTGCACATTATGAACTGGAGGGCACTGTCATGTGGCACAGTATGAACTGGAGGGCACTGTAATGTGGCACAGTATGAACTGGAGGGCACGGTAATGTGGCACAATATGAACTGGAGGGCACTGTAATGTGGCACAGTATGAACTGGAAGGCACTGTAATGTGGCACAGTATGAACTGGAGGGCACTGTAATGTGGCACAGTATGAACTGGAAGGCACTGTAATGTGGCACAGTATGAACTGGAGGTCACTGTAATGTGGCACAATATGAACTGGAGGGCACTATAATGTGGCACAATATGAACTGGAGGGCACTGTAATGTAGCATAATATGAACTGGAGGGCACGGTAATGTGGCACAGTATGAACTGGAGGGCACGGTAATGTGGCACAGTATGACCTGGAGGAGACTGTAATGTGGCACAATATGAACTGGAGGGCACGATAATGTGGCACAGTATGAACTGGAGGGCACTGTAATGTGGCACAGTATGAACTGGAGGGTACGATAATGTGGCACAGTATGAACTGAAGGGCACTGTAATGTGGCACAGTATGAACTGGAGGGCACGATAATGTGGCACAGTATGAACTGGAGGGCACGATAATGTGGCACAGTATGAACTGGAGGGAACTGTAATGTGGCACAGTATGAACTGGAGGGCACGGTAATGTGGCACAATATGAACTGGAGGGCAATGTAATGTGGCACAATATGAACTGGAGGCCAATGTAATGTGGCACAGTATGAACTGGAGGGCACTGTAATATGGCACAGTATGATCTGGAGGGCACTGTAATGTGGCACAGTATGAACTGGAGGGCACTGTAATGTGGCACAGTATGCACTGGAGGGCACTGTAATGTGGCACTCTATGACCTGGATGGCACTGTAATGTGGCACAGTATGATCTGGAGGGCACTGTAATGTGGCACAGTATGAACTGGAGGGCACTGTAATGTGGCACAGTATGAACTCGAGGGCACAATAATGCGGCACTATATGAACTGGAAGGCACTGTAATGTGGCACAGTATGAACTGGAGGGCACTGTAATGTGGCACAGTATGAACTGGAAGGCACTGTAATGTAGCACAGTATGAACTGGAGGTCACTGTAATGTGGCACAATATGAACTGGAGGGCACTGTAATGTGGCACAATATGAACTGGAGGGCACTGTAATGTAGCATAATATGAACTGGAGGGCACTGTCATGTGGCACAGGCACTGTCATGTGGCACAGTATGAACTGGAGGGCACTGTCATGTGGCACATTATGAACTGGAGGGCACTGTAATGTGGCACAGTATTAACTGGAGGGCACTGTCATGTTGCACATTATGAACTGGAGGGCACTGTAATGTGGCACAGTATGAACTGGAGGGCACGGTAATGTGGCTCAATATGAACTGGAGGGCAATGTAATGTGGCACAGTATGAACTAGAGTACACTGTAATGTGGCACAGTATGAACTGGAGGGCACGGTAATGTGGCACAGTATGAACTGGAGGGCACTGTAATGTGGCACAGTATGAACTGGAGGGCACGATAATGTGGCACAGTATGAACTGGAGGGCACTGTAATGTGGCACAGTATGAACTGGAGGGCACGATAATGTGGCACAGTATAAACTGGAGGGCACGATAATGTGGCACAGTATGAACTGGAGGGCACGATAATGTGGCACAGTATGAACTGGAGGGAACTGTAATGTGGCACAGTATGAACTGGAGGGCATTGTAATGTGGCACAATATGAACTGGAGGGCACTGTAATGTGTCATCTGATCTGCTCATTGTAATGTGGAAGGCATTATAAATAATGATACATAATAAGAATTGAGGCACTGTAATGTGGCACAATATGAAATGGAGGTACCATAGTGGGTCATAATATGAACTGGGGACACTGTACGTCATAATGTGAACTTGGGTTACTGTGTGGGTCTGATTATTCAGGTGTGGTCGGTACTGCGCCCATTGTCACAAACATGAAAACAAGCTACAATCAGCAGATATATGCAAATAGTCTATCATGATGTATAAATATATATATATATATATATATATATATATATACATACACACACACACGCATTATATATATATATATATACATAAGGATTCCAAAGGGAGCTAATATAGACAAAAAGATAAACTATTTCTACCGATAGTCACAACCATTAAAAGTTATAGATTTATTTATAAAAGCACATATAACATAAAAATGACTTATAGTCTTTGTTTCAATAGTGTAGTTAATAATCCACAATGAACAGTAATATGACCATAAAAATAATGGTTATTCTGATTGTAATTCAGATTCGCATATAAAACCAACGCGTTTCATCCGTAGGACTTCTTCAGGGGTCTTAAATCAATGCACAATTCTGCGATCCTTCTATGGTCAGTTGTTAAACATAAATGTTCAAATGGAAGGTGAATATGGAAACTTCAATACATCATGTAAGAGTTGTTCACAACAAATGTAGTAAGGATATGTATAAAGGGTGTCATTCCGAGTTGTTCGCTCGCTAGCTGATTTTAGCAGCATTGCACACGCTAGGCCGCCGCCCTCTGGGAGTGTATCTAAGTTTAGCAGAATAGCGAACGAAAGATTAGCAGAATTGCAAATACATATTTCTTAGCAGTTTCTGAGTAGCTCCGGACCTACTCACGATTAGCGATCAGTTCAGTCAGTTTCGTTCCTGGTTTGACGTCACAAACACGCCCTGCGTTCGGCCAGCCACTCCCCCGTTTCTCCAGCCACCCCCGCGTTTTTCCCTGGCACGCCTGCGTTTTTCTGCAAACGCCGTGAAAACGCTGAGATGCCGCCCAGAAACACCCACTTCCTGTCAATCACACTACGATCACTTCAGCATGGAAAAAACTTTGTTCGCTCGTGAGTAAATCTACTAAGTTCTTAGTAAAATTACTAAGTGCATGCGCTCTGCGTACCATGCGCATTTTCCACCTATTCGCAGCGTAGCAAAAATCGGCAACGAGCGAACAACTTGGAATGACCCCCAAAATCCAGTAACACTATTGCTATATCTTTTATGCTTTTCTGTATCTTTATTATACTGTACCCTATCTAACAGTGGGTACTTTCCTAAAGGTGTAACTCATTTCATCAGCGCATAATAAGGACACATTTCTACATACATATATATATAAATATATATATACATACATAGAGACATTTGCAGTTTTGTGCTGCAGGCCTAGTTTTCCTGAATACAATTTTTGCACAAGTTTGCTCTGCGCAATATAATTGGACTCCCTGGGGAAATGGCGAGATTGCAATGACGTGACAGTCACAAACGTGGAATTGAAATCTTGTTCTAGCCATGAAAACAAATATATATACAGACCCCCTATTGTCTCCCCTATGAATAAACTAGCATCAAGGGCATAGTGTGTGCAACATCCCAAAGACGGCTTTCTGTGTTTCATGGCTTCTGGAAATATAAGTGTGCAGGGGTTATAATTCCAGTTCCCTCGATACACTTATATACAGTTATGGGATGGGATGTCAGAGACTCTGGGTGTTTGGATATCCTGTAACGTACAGCACACTGACTAGAGTATACTAAATTGTCTTTTAAAGATCAAATTTTCTCTTCCCACCCTTTAGCAGAGCGCTTCACAGTGACCGCAGAACGCTCAGGGAGCGTATCACAGGCAGGAAGAGTTTCCTTGGGTTTTCCTAACTCGCCTTATAACAGGCTTCCCTATGCCAGGTACAGGTCAGGGAAATTTATTAGACATTAATAGAATTGTAAAGCCAAAAATGGAGCCCGGCTTACTCCAACAACCAATGGAATGGCGGCGGTCACAATACTGATACCTAACCTTTCCTTCTCACAGCCTAACCCTGGTGCCTAAACATACCCCCCCCCCCCCCCCATCCCCTTCCTGCAGAGCCGGCCCTAGGCATAGGCAAATTAGGGAAATGCCTATGGTATTTGGAATGCCTAGGGGCACAAGCAGCTTCCTCTGATTAAAATGATATGCAGCATGCCTATATTCTGTGTGTGAGTTCTGCTGTATCTGCGTACGAAATGCATTACTAATGTGCGGCATTATGTGTATAAGGTGTACTACAGCACTTTGTGGCGTAACGTATAGAAAGGGCACTACTATGTGGTCTAATGTGAATAAAGACAGTGGCGTAACTAGAAATCCCCCCCCCCCCCCTCCTCCCAAACCAAAACATTCTCTGGCTCCCTCTCACCCATAATTGCCACTAGAAAAGTGATGAATCTGCGTGCCCCCACAATAAAAAGGGGGCATGACCTTGCTGAAATGGGTGTGGCTTTGCTGAAAGGGGCGTGGCATTGCAGTTAAAGACTACCTTATACCCCAATTTTGCAACCTGCACGCCCAGACGTTGGCCACCACAGGAAAAAAAACAAAACTGATTCATGCCCCTTACATTATTTGTCATTATTCCTCCTTATAGTAATGTCCTGTATACATTATGCCACATACTGCAATGGCCCTTAGACATTATGTCACACACAATAATGCCCATTACACATTAAGTTCTACAGTAGGGCTTCTAATTACCTGCTCGTTGCCAGGGGTTTCATGCTCTTGGTTCCATGCACGGTGCCAGGGGTTTTAATGCTCAGGGTGTCATGCTCGTTGCCAGGATTTTCATGCGCTGGGTGTTATGCTTGTTGCCAGGGGTTTCATGTGCTGGGTGTCAAGCTCATTGCCAGGGTGTAATATTTGTTGCCAGGGGTTTCATGCACTCGGTGTCATGCTCGTTGCTAGGGGGTAGTGATTGTTGCCAGGGATATCATGAGCTGGGTGTCGTGTTTGTTACCTGGGGGTATTGCTTATTGCTAGGTGTGTGCCCACAGTGCCAGATATTCCCCCACAGTGCCAGATAAAAATATGCCCCCATAGTGCCAGAAACACACATGCCCCCAGTGCCAGAAACACACATGCCCCCCCAGTGCCAGACACATATGCCCCCACATTACCAGATATACATATGCCCCAATTGCTACATATGCCCCCCAAGTGCCAGCTATACATATGCCCCCAGTGCCAAATATGCCCCCCCCTGTGCCAGATACACATATGCCCAAGTGCCAAATATGCCCCTCCATTGCCAGATAAACATATGCCCCCAGTGCCACATATGCCCCCCAGTGCCAGATACACATATGTACCCAGTGCCAGAGCCACATATGCTTCCCCCAGTGCCAGATACACATATGCCCCCAGTGCCACATACGCCACCCCCAGTGCCAGCTATACAGGCTCCCTCGCTCACTGCTGCAGTGCTGCCTGTGTGTGAGTCCGGGAAGGAGGGTGCAGCGCGCGCCTCTCCTGTGTCAGTCCTGTGTCTCCAGCGGTGGCGTTGCTGTCAAATTAATCGCCGGTTCATGAGCCAATCAGAGCTCGCGTACCGGCAGCTGCAGCTCCTGATTGGCTGCCGGTCCACGAGCTCTGATTGGCTCACGAACTGGCGCTTTGTTTTACAGACACGCTGCTGCCGCCAGAGACGCAGGAGAGGCGTGCGCTGCGCCATCCTTTCCGGCCTCACACGCAGCACTATTCAGCGGAGCCCCCGCAGCACTGCGCCTCCAAGCCTCCGCAGCGGCTGCAGGGGTGGTAGTTACACCAGTGAATAAAGAGCAATATGGTGTGGTGTAATGTGAGTAAGGGGCACTACTGTGAGGAGTAACGTGGTACTACTGTGTGATGTAATGTGAATAAGGGACGCTATATCAAAATATAATGTGAATAAAGTTGCACTACTGTGTGGCGTAATGTGAATTGGGGTTACTATTGTGTGGCAATGCCCCTTTCCAGCAAGAAGACGCCCTGTGTTGGGCTGCGCGCCACATGTGCGCACTGTTCCTATTTAAAATATAGGGGGTAGGAGCACCAAAATGAGGACTGCTATGGGTGAGGGGTGATGGTGCTGGGAAAGGGGTGCAGGGTCGGAGGCAGAACTAGCGGTGGTGCTAGGGGGCACCAGACAAAATCTTGCCTAGGGCATCATATTGGTTAGGGCCAGCTCTGCCCCCGGCCATAACCCTCCCCCCTTAGTGCCTAACCCCAACCTCCCCCCGGTGGTGCCTAATCCTAACCTCCCCCCCAGCCCTAACACTAACCCGCCCACTATACCTATGGTCGGCAATCCAGCATTGGTCTCCTGACCCTGTCTGCGTTCCGGTGTCGACATTTTGATGGATGTCGAATTCCGACTGCTGAGATCCCTAAAACATACTTGCCGACCTGGCTGCCCCCTCTTCCAGGAAAGGGCAGCCCGGTCAGCGTATAGGGGGCGTGGACGACAGGGCGGTAGGCTGCAGGGGGTGGAGTCTTGAGGATACATCATCGTGGCTCCACCCCCGCTCTACGGTGCCGAGGAAACAGGCACTGTAGAGTGGGGGCGGGGCTATGATGATGCAATTTGTGTCATCGCCCCCCGCACTGCCCACTTCCACTAACAGCAGAAGGGGAGTGTGGGAGGTGCATCTAAATCCGGGACACATGCTTGCCTTTCCAGGGGGCCGGAAGGGTCACCAGATCTTCAGGAGCCCTCCGGCCATTCCGGGAGGGTAGGCAAGTCTGCCCTATAAGCCGGCATCTTAACCGTCTCCCGTTGCTGGGGCTGGCAGGGACTATTACATATACAAAGTCAGTTACTAACTTTATAACTGCCCAGATGAGCCCCAATGATATTCAGCAGGAAGCTGGTGTACCCTATGGGGGTACATGTACATTCCCCCGGGGAATTTCACTCCATGTGACTAGAAGAAGACTACTTCCACCTCATACCGTAAGGACCCACTGTGGGTTTCCTTGTTACACAGTGACCCATGTTGCCTGAATTAGCCCAGCATTGGTTGCACCCCACCCTCTTTGCCCCCTGCCTTGGTGGCCACCTACCTGTAGTGCAGATGCTGGCTACTTATACAGGACTCTGGAATCGGTTACAAAACAACCAGCATCCAGATTTTGGTGTGTACCACAGCCTAGTTATAGAAAAGATTATTCCCCCCCCAGCCTTAGGGGTGCCCGGGGCATTTTAGACAGGGGGGCCCCCGGTGGAAGGTGGGGGATGTATAGTAGATTGTGCATACCTCCCACCATACCCCATTTCAGGAGGGACAAAATGCTCTCTACCTGGACTTCCTTCTTAATATATGATTGTGTCACCTGTGTTGAACTATTTAATTGATAAGAAAGGTATGAAGAGTGAAGTCCAGGTAGAGAACATTTTGTCCCTCCTGGAATGGGGTATGGTGGGAGGTATGGATTGTGTATATTAAATTAAAACCAATAGTCTATATTAGTTTTAAAATAATAGTTTAATAATGCCTGGGTACTGTTTATACAGTAGCTCCACCTAGTTCTTGTAGTGGAACAAAGACAACTTAAACAATCTTAAAATACACATAGAAAAATAATAGAATTTATCTTGTCACATGCAAGAATAGCAGCAGCCTCTGTACCACTTACACACTGGGACAGGACTCAGGAGGACTCTGTGTGTGTGTCTCTATCTCAAGACCTGAATGGTTTAGTTGCATAACAGGTTACACAGGACTCAGACACACAGGCGGGGAGGAGAAGCCGGGATCCCTGTGTCACTTACAGCTCTCTCCGCCCTCCTATCTCTCCTCTGGTCAGGAAGCTCCGTTGGTAGCTCATTAAACATGATATTCCTGTGTCTCTGCCTGCACTGCATATTATCCTGCTCACATTCTGGCCCTCACATTAAAAGGGAAAGCTAGTGATGTCAGTGTGCTTTGGTCGGGGGGGCCCTGACACAGGGGGGGCTGGGGTACAGTATCACCCTGCACCCCCCCCCCCCCCCGCCTTAATGACTGTCACCCTAATGTATACAAATTACTGCAGCATTCTGTGACCTACCTTCAGACAACGCACCATTACAGTACACACGTTGTCTCTCAGCCATAATCAGATGGTGTCATTAGTAAATGTTGATATTTCTGGGGGTTATACACGAAGTGAAACACTGTGGTCAGTGACGGGGTGACAGTGACTCTGTAGTATTGTAGCTCTCTCAGCGTCACTCCCCCTCCCCACACTATTATCAGAGTCACACCACCCTCCCTGCAGCAGATATGTACAGCACTGATGGTCCCCTGACGTACTTAGTATAAGTGAGACATATATCATATACATTTACCAATAATGTCCGTCATTAGCCATAAATAGATACAAGTAAATGGACAAAAGATAATAATGGGGGATTAGTAATATGCCGGCTGCTGTGGGAAGTATGAGGGAGATCTCATGATACTGCTGTTATATTTACACTTTAATATCCCCTCGTTATCATACCCCTCCCTTAGAGACCAGCGACAGTTGTTGCTTTCTTAGCTGAGTAATATGGGGGAGTATACAGTGGGGTATAGATCTGCACTGTCTACATAGAAAGTCATTAGGTGACCCCATATGGTCGAAATGCGTTGTGTCGACCAGTGAAAGGTAGACAAGTACAAAAAGTCAACATGGAAATGGTCAACACAAAAAATGTTGACACAAGTTTTTTTTAAGTTTTTGGCTGTAATTTTGTATGTTTGACCATATGTAAGCACAGTTACTGGGAACGTGTGCCCTCACCGGCTCTCCGCACTGGCTACAGGTTACTTCTCACAATCGAAGTCCAAGTGGACAGTAAACAGCAAAAGTTGGAAAAACAAAAAGTCAACTTTCTTAAGCTTTTGTCGACCTTAAGCACTGTCTACCTATTACTTGTCGACCTTCTGGTCCTGTTGACCTAATACATTGGACCCCGTACTGCCCAAATAGTTCAAAGTCGTCGTCCTAATCCGGTGGGCACCATTGGTGGTAGCACAGGCGTATCCCCAACCAGTAACAATTGCCGCAGGATTTGTCCACCAGTAGGTTCCTTGTGCAACACGGATGCCTAATTACTGAGCATCACATGGTACAGAGCAGAGGACTGGATGGGTCTGCAGAGGACTGCAGGGGGCTGTAGAGGACTGGAGGGGGCTGCAGAGGACTGCAGGGGACGGGGGGGGGGCTGCAGGGGGCTGCAGAGGACTGGAGGGGGCTGCAGAGGACTGCAGGGTGCTGCAGAGGACTGCAGGGGGCTGCAGAGGACTGCAGGGGGCTGCAGTGGACTGGAGAGTCTGCAGTGAACTGGAGGGGGCTGCAGAGGAATGGTGGTGGCTGGAGAGGGGTGGTCTTCAGTATGCCGACTGACGGGATCCCGGTGCACAGTATACCGGCGCTGGAATCCCGACAGCCGGCATACCGACACTTATTCTCCCTCGTGGGGGTCCACAACCCCTCTGGAGTGAGAATAAAATAGCGTGCACCGTGCCCGTAGCATGGCGAGTGCAGCGAGCCCGCAAGGGGCTCATTTGCGCTCGCCACACTGTCGGTAAGCCGGCGGTCGGGCTCCCGGCGCCGGTATGCTGGTCGCCGGGAGCCCGACCGCCGGCATACCATACTGAACCCGCTGGAGAGGACTGGAAGGGGCTGCAGTGGACTGGAGGGGGCTGCAGAGGACTGCAGGGGGCTGCAGAGGAATGTGGTGGCTGGAGAGGACTTGATGGCGCTGCAGAGGAATGGAGGGGGCTGTAGAGGACTAAAGGGGGCTGCAGTGGACTGGATGGGGCTGCAGAGGAATGGAGGGGGCTGTAGAGGACTGCAAAGGGCTGCAGAGGACTGCAGGGGGCTGCAGAGGACTGGGGGGCTGCAGTGGACTGGAGGGGGCTGCAGATGAATGGAGGGGGCTGGAGGGGGCTGGAGAGGACTGGAGGGGGCTGCAGGGGACTGGAAGGGCTGCAATGGACTGGAGAGGCTGCAGAGGACTGGAGAGGCTGCAGTGGACTGGAGGGGACTGCAGAGGAATGGAGGGGGCTGCAGAGGACTGGAGAGAGGCTGCAGTGGACTGGAGGGGGCTGCAGAGGACTGGAGGGGGCTGGAGAGGACTGGAGGGGGCTGGAGAGGACTGGAGAGGCTGCAGTGGACTGGAGGGGGCTGGAGAGGACTGGAGGGGGCTGGAGAGGACTGGAGAGGCTGCAGTGGACTGGAGGGGGCTGCAGAGGAATGGAGGGGGCTGGAGAGGACTAGAAGGGGCTGCAGAGGACTGGAGGGGGCTGCAATGGACTGGAGAGGGCTGCAGAGGACTGGAGAGGGCTGCAGAGGACAGGAGGGGGCTGCAGAGGACTGGAGGGGGCAGGAGAGGACTGGAGGGGGCTGGAGAGGACTGGAGAGGCTGCAGTGGACTGGAGGGGGCTGGAGGGGGCTGGAGAGGACTGGAGAGGCTGCAGTGGACTGGAGGGGGCTGCAGAGGAATGGAGGGGGCTGGAGAGGACTAGAAGGGGCTGCAGAGGACTGGAGGGGGCTGCAATGGACTGGAGAGGGCTGCAGAGGACTGGAGAGGGCTGCAGAGGACAGGAGGGGGCTGCAGAGGACTGGAGGGGGCTGGAGAGGACTGGAGGGGGCTGGAGAGGACTGGAGAGGCTGCAGTGGACTGGAGGGGACTGCAGAGGAATGGAGGGGGCTGGAGAGGACTGTAGGGGGTTGCAGAGGACTGTAGGGGGCTGCAGAGGACACAGAGGACTGGAGGGGGCTGCAGAGGACTGTAGGAGGCTGCACAGGACTGGAGGGGGCTGCAGAGGACACAGAGGACTGGAGGGGGCTGCAGAGTAATTGAGGGGGCTGGAGAGGACTGGAAGGGGCTGGAGAGGACTGGAAGGAGCTGCAGAGGACTGGAAGGGGCTGCAGAGGACTGTAGGGGCTGCAGAGAACTGGAAGGAGCTGAAGAGGACTGGAGGCAGACTAGATGGGCCAAGTGGTTCTTCTCTGTCATCAAATTCTGTGTTTCAAATTCTATGAAGGGCTGCAGAGGACTGGAGGGGCTGCAGGGGACTGGAGGGGCTGCAGAGGACTGGAGGGGGCTGCAATGGACTGGAGGGGGTGTCATCGAAATTATATTTCTCTTACGTCCTAGAGGATACTGGGGTCCATTCAGTACCATGGGGTATAGACTAGAGATGAGCGGGTTCGGTTTCTCTGAAACCGAACCCGCACGAACTTCATGTTTTTTTTACGGGTCCGAGCAGACTCGGATCCTCCCGCCTTGCTCGGTTAACCCGAGCGCGCCCGAACGTCATCATGACGCTGTCGGATTCTCGCGAGACTCGGATTCTATATAAGGAGCCGCGCGTCGCCGCCATTTTCACACGTGCATTGAGATTGATAGGGAGAGGACGTGGCTGGCGTCCTCTCCATTAGAAATTAGATTAGAAGAGAGAGAGAGATTGTGCAGAGTCAGACAGAGTTTACCACAGTGACCAGTGCAGTTGTTGTTAGTTAACTTTTATTTATTTTAATATAATATATCCGTTCTCTGCTATATCCGTTCTCTGCCTGAAAAAAAACGATACACAGCAGCAGCCAGTCACACAGTGTGACTCAGTCTGTGTGCACTCAGCTCAGCCCAGTGTGCTGCACATCAATGTATAAAAGGCAAAGCTTATAATAATTGTGGGGGAGACTGGGGAGCACTGCAGGTTGTTATAGCAGGAGCCCCCAGGAGTACATAATATTATATTAATTTAAAATTAAACAGTGCACACTTTTGCTGCAGGAGTGCCACTGCCAGTGTGACTAGTGGTGACCAGTGCCTGACCACCAGTATAGTAGTATATTGTTGTATGTATTGTATACTATCTCTTTATCAACCAGTCTATATTAGCAGCAGACACAGTACAGTGCGGTAGTTCACGGCTGTGGCTACCTCTGTGTCGGCAGTCGGAACTCGGCAGGCAGTCCGTCCATCCATAATTGTATTACAATATATACCACCTAACCGTGGTATTTTTTTTTCTTTCTTTATACCGTCGTCATAGTGTCATACTAGTTGTTACGAGTATACTACTATCTCTTTATCAACCAGTGTACAGTGCGGTAGTTCACGGCTGTGGCTACCTCTGTGTCGGCAGTCGGCAGGCAGTCCGTCCATCCATAATTGTATTATTATTATAATATATACCACCTAACCGTGGTTTTTTTTTCATTCTTTATACCGTCATAGTGTCATACTAGTTGTTACGAGTATACTACTATCTCTTTATCAACCAGTGTACAGTGCGGTAGTTCACGGCTGTGGCTACCTCTGTGTCGGCAGTCGGCAGGCAGTCCGTCCATCCATAATTGTATTATTATTATAATATATACCACCTAACCGTGGTTTTTTTTTCATTCTTTATACCGTCGTCATAGTGTCATACTAGTTGTTACGAGTATACTACTATCTCTTTATCAACCAGTGTACAGTGCGGTAGTTCACGGCTGTGGCTACCTCTGTGTCGGCAGTCGGCAGGCAGTCCGTCCATCCATAATTGTATTATTATTATAATATATACCACCTAACTGTGGTATTTTTTTTTCTTTCTTTATACCGTCGTCATAGTGTCATACTAGTTGTTACGAGTATACTACTATCTCTTTATCAACCAGTGTACAGTGCGGTAGTTCACGGCTGTGGCTACCTCTGTGTCGGCAGTCGGCAGGCAGTCCGTCCATCCATAATTGTATTATTATTATAATATATACCACCTAACCGTGGTTTTTTTTTCATTCTTTATACCGTCGTCATAGTGTCATACTAGTTGTTACGAGTATACTACTATCTCTTTATCAACCAGTGTACAGTGCGGTAGTTCACGGCTGTGGCTACCTCTGTGTCGGCAGTCGGCAGGCAGTCCGTCCATCCATAATTGTATTATTATTGTAATATATACCACCTAACCGTGGTTTTTTTTTCATTCTTTATACCGTCGTCATAGTGTCATACTAGTTGTTACGAGTATACTACTATCTCTTTATCAACCAGTGTACAGTGCGGTAGTTCACGGCTGTGGCTACCTCTGTGTCGGCAGTCGGCAGGCAGTCCGTCCATCCATAATTGTATTATTATTATAATATATACCACCTAACTGTGGTATTTTTCTTTCTTTCTTTATACCGTCGTCATAGTGTCATACTAGTTGTTACGAGTATACTACTATCTCTTTATCAACCAGTGTACAGTGCGGTAGTTCACGGCTGTGGCTACCTCTGTGTCGGCAGTCGGCAGGCAGTCCGTCCATCCATAATTGTATTATTATTATAATATATACCACCTAACCGTGGTTTTTTTTTCATTCTTTATACCGTCATAGTGTCATACTAGTTGTTACGAGTATACTACTATCTCTTTATCAACCAGTGTACAGTGCGGTAGTTCACGGCTGTGGCTACCTCTGTGTCGGCAGTCGGCAGGCAGTCCGTCCATCCATAATTGTATTATTATTATAATATATACCACCTAACCGTGGTTTTTTTTTCATTCTTTATACCGTCGTCATAGTGTCATACTAGTTGTTACGAGTATACTACTATCTCTTTATCAACCAGTGTACAGTGCGGTAGTTCACGGCTGTGGCTACCTCTGTGTCGGCAGTCGGCAGGCAGTCCGTCCATCCATAATTGTATTATTATTATAATATATACCACCTAACTGTGGTATTTTTTTTTCTTTCTTTATACCGTCGTCATAGTGTCATACTAGTTGTTACGAGTATACTACTATCTCTTTATCAACCAGTGTACAGTGCGGTAGTTCACGGCTGTGGCTACCTCTGTGTCGGCAGTCGGCAGGCAGTCCGTCCATCCATAATTGTATTATTATTATAATATATACCACCTAACTGTGGTATTTTTTTTTCTTTCTTTATACCGTCGTCATAGTGTCATACTAGTTGTTACGAGTATACTACTATCTCTTTATCAACCAGTGTACAGTGCGGTAGTTCACGGCTGTGGCTACCTCTGTGTCGGCAGTCGGCAGGCAGTCCGTCCATCCATAATTGTATTATTATTATAATATATACCACCTAACTGTGGTATTTTTTTTTCTTTCTTTATACCGTCGTCATAGTGTCATACTAGTTGTTACGAGTATACTACTATCTCTTTATCAACCAGTGTACAGTGCGGTAGTTCACGGCTGTGGCTACCTCTGTGTCGGCAGTCGGCAGGCAGTCCGTCCATCCATAATTGTATTATTATTATAATATATACCACCTAACTGTGGTATTTTTTTTTCTTTCTTTATACCGTCGTCATAGTGTCATACTAGTTGTTACGAGTATACTACTATCTCTTTATCAACCAGTGTACAGTGCGGTAGTTCACGGCTGTGGCTACCTCTGTGTCGGCAGTCGGCAGGCAGTCCGTCCATCCATAATTGTATTATTATTATAATATATACCACCTAACCGTGGTTTTTTTATACCACCTAACCGTGGCAGTCCGTCCATAATTGTATACTAGTATCCAATCCATCCATCTCCATTGTTTACCTGAGGTGCCTTTTAGTTCTGCCTATAAAATATGGAGAACAAAAAAGTTGAGGTTCCAAAATTAGGGAAAGATCAAGATCCACTTCCACCTCGTGCTGAAGCTGCTGCCACTAGTCATGGCCGAGACGATGAAATGCCAGCAACGTCGTCTGCCAAGGCCGATGCCCAATGTCATAGTACAGAGCATGTCAAATCCAAAACACCAAATATCAGAAAAAAAAGGACTCCAAAACCTAAAATAAAATTGTCGGAGGAGAAGCGTAAACTTGCCAATATGCCATTTACCACACGGAGTGGCAAGGAACGGCTGAGGCCCTGGCCTATGTTCATGGCTAGTGGTTCAGCTTCACATGAGGATGGAAGCACTCAGCCTCTCGCTAGAAAACTGAAAAGACTCAAGCTGGCAAAAGCACCGCAAAGAACTGTGCGTTCTTTGAAATCCCAAATCCACAAGGAGAGTCCAATTGTGTCGTTTGCGATGCCTGACCTTCCCAACACTGGACGTGAAGAGCATGCGCCTTCCACTATTTGCATGCCCCCTGCAAGTGCTGGAAGGAGCACCCGCAGTCCAGTTCCTGATAGTCAGATTGAAGATGTCAGTGTTGAAGTACACCAGGATGAGGAGGATATGGGTGTTGCTGGCGCTGGGGAGGAAATTGACCAGGAGGATTCTGATGGTGAGGTGGTTTGTTTAAGTCAGGCACCCGGGGAGACACCTGTTGTCCGTGGGAGGAATATGGCCGTTGACATGCCAGGTGAAAATACCAAAAAAATCAGCTCTTCGGTGTGGAGGTATTTCACCAGAAATGCGGACAACAGGTGTCAAGCCGTGTGTTCCCTTTGTCAAGCTGTAATAAGTAGGGGTAAGGACGTTAACCACCTCGGAACATCCTCCCTTATACGTCACCTGCAGCGCATTCATAATAAGTCAGTGACAAGTTCAAAAACTTTGGGTGACAGCGGAAGCAGTCCACTGACCAGTAAATCCCTTCCTCTTGTAACCAAGCTCACGCAAACCACCCCACCAACTCCCTCAGTGTCAATTTCCTCCTTCCCCAGGAATGCCAATAGTCCTGCAGGCCATGTCACTGGCAAGTCTGACGAGTCCTCTCCTGCCTGGGATTCCTCCGATGCATCCTTGCGTGTAACGCCTACTGCTGCTGGCGCTGCTGTTGTTGCCGCTGGGAGTCGATGGTCATCCCAGAGGGGAAGTCGTAAGCCCACTTGTACTACTTCCAGTAAGCAATTGACTGTTCAACAGTCCTTTGCGAGGAAGATGAAATATCACAGCAGTCATCCTACTGCAAAGCGGATAACTGAGTCCTTGACAACTATGTTGGTGTTAGACGTGCGTCCGGTATCCGCCGTTAGTTCACAGGGAACTAGACAATTTATTGAGGCAGTGTGCCCCCGTTACCAAATACCATCTAGGTTCCACTTCTCTAGGCAGGCGATACCGAGAATGTACACGGACGTCAGAAAAAGACTCACCAGTGTCCTAAAAAATGCAGTTGTACCCAATGTCCACTTAACCACGGACATGTGGACAAGTGGAGCAGGGCAGGGTCAGGACTATATGACTGTGACAGCCCACTGGGTAGATGTATGGACTCCCGCCGCAAGAACAGCAGCGGCGGCACCAGTAGCAGCATCTCGCAAACGCCAACTCTTTCCTAGGCAGGCTACGCTTTGTATCACCGCTTTCCAGAATACGCACACAGCTGAAAACCTCTTACGGCAACTGAGGAAGATCATCGCGGAATGGCTTACCCCAATTGGACTCTCCTGTGGATTTGTGGCATCGGACAACGCCAGCAATATTGTGTGTGCATTAAATATGGGCAAATTCCAGCACGTCCCATGTTTTGCACATACCTTGAATTTGGTGGTGCAGAATTTTTTAAAAAACGACAGGGGCGTGCAAGAGATGCTGTCGGTGGCCAGAAAAATTGCGGGACACTTTCGGCGTACAGGCACCACGTACAGAAGACTGGAGCACCACCAAAAACTACTGAACCTGCCCTGCCATCATCTGAAGCAAGAAGTGGTAACGAGGTGGAATTCAACCCTCTATATGCTTCAGAGGTTGGAGGAGCAGCAAAAGGCCATTCAAGCCTATACAATTGAGCACGATATAGGAGATGGAATGCACCTGTCTCAAGTGCAGTGGAGAATGATTTCAACGTTGTGCAAGGTTCTGATGCCCTTTGAACTTGCCACACGTGAAGTCAGTTCAGACACTGCCAGCCTGAGTCAGGTCATTCCCCTCATCAGGCTTTTGCAGAAGAAGCTGGAGGCATTGAAGAAGGAGCTAACACGGAGCGATTCCGCTAGGCATGTGGGACTTGTGGATGCAGCCCTTAATTCGCTTAACAAGGATTCACGGGTGGTCAATCTGTTGAAATCAGAGCACTACATTTTGGCCACCGTGCTCGATCCTAGATTTAAAGCCTACCTTGGATCTCTCTTTCCGGCAGACACAGGTCTGCTGGGGTTGAAAGACCTGCTGGTGACAAAATTGTCAAGTCAAGCGGAACGCGACCTGTCAACATCTCCTCCTTCACATTCTCCCGCAACTGGGGGTGCGAGGAAAAGGCTCAGAATTCCGAGCCCACCCGCTGGCGGTGATGCAGGGCAGTCTGGAGCGACTGCTGATGCTGACATCTGGTCCGGACTGAAGGACCTGACAACGATTACGGACATGTCGTCTACTGTCACTGCATATGATTCTCTCAACATTGATAGAATGGTGGAGGATTATATGAGTGACCGCATCCAAGTAGGCACGTCACACAGTCCGTACTTATACTGGCAGGAAAAAGAGGCAATTTGGAGGCCCTTGCACAAACTGGCTTTATTCTACCTAAGTTGCCCTCCCACAAGTGTGTACTCCGAAAGAGTGTTTAGTGCCGCCGCTCACCTTGTCAGCAATCGGCGTACGAGGTTACATCCAGAAAATGTGGAGAAGATGATGTTCATTAAAATGAATTATAATCAATTCCTCCGCGGAGACATTGACCAGCAGCAATTGCCTCCACAAAGTACACAGGGAGCTGAGATGGTGGATTCCAGTGGGGACGAATTGATAATCTGTGAGGAGGGGGATGTACACGGTGATATATCGGAGGGTGAAGATGAGGTGGACATCTTGCCTCTGTAGAGCCAGTTTGTGCAAGGAGAGATTAATTGCTTCTTTTTTGGGGGGGGTCCAAACCAACCCGTCATATCAGTCACAGTCGTGTGGCAGACCCTGTCACTGAAATGATGGGTTGGTTAAAGTGTGCATGTCCTGTTTTGTTTATACAACATAAGGGTGGGTGGGAGGGCCCAAGGATAATTCCATCTTGCACCTCTTTTTTCTTTTCTTTTTCTTTGCATCATGTGCTGATTGGGGAGGGTTTTTTGGAAGGGACATCCTGCGTGACACTGCAGTGCCACTCCTAGATGGGCCCGGTGTTTGTGTCGGCCACTAGGGTCGCTTATCTTTCTCACACAGTCAGCTACCTCATTGCGCCTCTTTTTTTCTTTGCGTCATGTGCTGTTTGGGGAGGGTTTTTTGGAAGGGACATCCTGCGTGACACTGCAGTGCCACTCCTAGATGGGCCCGGTGTTTGTGTCGGCCACTAGGGTCGCTTATCTTTCTCACACAGTCAGCTACCTCATTGCGCCTCTTTTTTTCTTTGCGTCATGTGCTGTTTGGGGAGGGTTTTTTGGAAGGGACATCCTGCGTGACACTGCAGTGCCACTCCTAGATGGGCCCGGTGTTTGTGTCGGCCACTAGGGTCGCTTATCTTACTCACACAGCGACCTCGGTGCAAATTTTAGGACTAAAAATAATATTGTGAGGTGTGATGTGTTCAGAATAGGCTGAAAATGAGTGTAAATTATGTTTTTTGAGGTTAATAATACTTTGGGATCAAAATTACCCCCAAATTCTATGATTTAAGCTGTTTTTTAGGGTTTTTTGAAAAAAACACCCGAATCCAAAACACACCCGAATCCGACAAAAAAAATTCGGTGAGGTTTTGCCAAAATGCGTTCGAACCCAAAACACGGCCGCGGAACCGAACCCAAAACCAAAACACAAAACCCGAAAAATTTCAGGCGCTCATCTCTAGTATAGACGGGTCCACTAGGAGCCATGGGCACTTTAAGAATTTGATAGTGTGTGCTGGCTCCTCCCTCTATGCCCCTCCTACCAGACTCAGTTTAGAAAATGTGCTCGGAGGAGCCGGTCACGCTTATGGAAGCTCCTGCAGAGTTTTCTGCATTTATTTTATATGTTTGTTATTTTCAGGCAGGGCTAGTTGGCACCAGCCTGTCTGCTTCGTGGGACTTAGGGGGGGGGGAGCGGCCCAACCTCTTGAAGGGTTAATGGTCTCGTTCCCCGCTGACAGGACACTGAGCTCCTGAGGGAACTATTCGCAAGCCCTACCACAGCGACCGTACATTCCCGCCACCCCTAACGGAGCCAGAAGAATGAAGAGTGGTGAGTACTGAGCCGGCGTCCCGGGTAGCGTGGCGCCGGCCATTATGGCGGCATGAGGGTACGGAGATGCACGGCTTCTAAATGGGGCAGAATGCGTCTCCAGACACAACTGCGTCTCAGTACACTGTACACAGTACCCACACTGGCAAAAGCAGCCTTAAAACAGTTCTGCTTCATTTTAAGCACAAAAATTACCTCAGCCAGTATAAAAAAAGCGCGAAGACCGCGTGCCATTGAAGGGGCGGGGCTTCACTATGAGAGGATCCAGCAGCTCACCAGCGTCATTTTCTCTCTACAGTGGACACAGACGCTGACTGACAGGTACGCTGACTGACAGGTACGTGTGACTCCAAATTACCTCAGCGGTACCAGGGGATCATAGCAGGGGGGAAAGCGACTATTAGTGTACTAAATGGGACATGTACTAAGCAGTGATAAAAGTGGAGAAGTGAGCCAGTGGAGAAGTTGCCCATGGCAACCAGTGGCGTAACTACTGCCCCCGCAGCCCTCGCGGTGGCTTGGGGGCGAGGGGCTGCGGAGGCGCCACTGATTTACAGCAGACTGACATGCGGACGAGCGTCCGCATGTCAGTCTGCGGTCTCCTTCCCTCCGCCGCTTGTTGGAGGGACACGGAGGGCACAGCGCGCCTCCCTGTGTCCCTCCTGCATCATCTCCGGCGGCCGCGGGTCTAATAGGGGGAAGTGCCGTCCGTGAGCTCTAATTGGCTCACAAACCGGCACTTCCCCCTATTAGACCCGCGGCCGCCGGAGATGATGCAGCAGGAGGGACACAGGAGAGGCGAGCTGTGCCCTCCGTGTCCCTCCAAAAAGCAGCAGCAGCAGCGGGGGGGGGGGGGGGGAAAGAATATCTGGCACTGGGGCATATATGGCACTGGGGGGGGGGGAATATCTGGCACTGGGGGCATATATGGCACTGGGGGGGAATATCTGGCACTGGGGGAATATCTGGCACTGGGGCATATATGGCACTGGGGGGGGGGTATCTGGCACTGGGGGCATATATGGCACTGGGGGGGAATATCTGGCACTGGGGCATATATTACGTGGTAGGTAAAATGTATTATTGCGCTTACACTGTATATGATGAAACGATTCTAAGTAGAAGTTCTCATGTAGTCAAAGGCATGGAACACTGAGTCATAAGGGGGTGAACCCTTGGGAGATACAGCTATAAAAAAGAACACTACAATAGTGCAAATATGCTAGTAAACAAAAGATTTCCTCTAATATTCTGTAGGTTCAACTCACAAACACAGGTTTAAAAGGGTGTATCACAATTGGGATGGTTCACAGGTAGAAGTAGTCAGGCGAACCCCAAATTTCTTTCTTGTGAGAGAAACTAGAATGGAAAAGTGCAATAGTGCAAAACCGGATGTGCAAGTAAAACAAATTTAATTAGCACCAAATGCACTCACAAACATAGATTTAAAAAAGCTTGTAATGAAAGACTGGATGGAAGGAGTCACATATACTTATCGACAGATAAGTTCCACAAATGTCCCACAGGGTTCCGGATACTCAGGGGGATTTTCCTCAGAGGTGCTCCGATTCCAAACAGTTCCAGAATAGCCACAGCTGCTTAATGCATTTCGAACCAACGGGTTCTTCCATCCAGTCTTTCATTACAAGCTTTTTTAAATCTATGGAGAAAGAATTGACTGCATAGGAGAGGAATGGGTTAAACATCCTGTGAGGGGGTGTACCCAGATGTGAGGTAGTACAGCCTTAGGAAAAAGGGGAGGGTTGAGGTATATATAGACTGCAGCGGCCATTTTGGGCCTCTTTGCTGCTGGAATTTCTTTGGGGTAAGTCTGCCTAGCAGATCGTTTCCCCCTTTTGATATTCTAACTGAATTGTGATGGCCTCCAGCCGCCCTCGTCGTTCTGCGGGCGCCCCGGCCCGTTATCAGGCCAGCGAAGCCGAACCCGGGGCCGGGATCTCCGGTGCGGGGGAGGCTGTGTCTGGGCTTGGGGCTGCTGCAGGACCGTCGGGTGCAGGGCGCCGGACGCGCTCATCCGGCGGCACTGCGGTCGTGAGTAAGGCTACTGGCGGCCGCGGTGGGCGGCAAGAGACGGCCCGGAGGTCTGGTATCCTGGAGGGAGGGGACCAACGGTCCTCACCTCCGGGGTCAGCTGCGGGCGTCGGGGCGGTGGTAGCCCGCGGGCGCGCGCTGGCGCGCCTCGCTGGACGCCGCCCGGCTCCCGTCGCGGTGTCCATCAACCAGTCTCCCCTGCCAGGGCCGCTTGCAAGGTCCACGCGGCGGGGGAGAACTGGGAGAGCAGCAGAGGTTACGGCGATCCGGCCTGGGCCCGTTGAGGCGCCCAGCGCGGGATCGTCAGGGGCAGGTGATCAACAGCAGGCCGCTTCGGCTGCGGGGGACGCCAGGATGGGAGGCGCTGGGGCGCGCGCACGACTGGCGCGCGCGCCAACGCGCGGCTCCGGCGGCGTCGCGCGCACACGTGTGCGCGCTAGCACCGCCGCATGGTTCAATGTCCCCTCATCCCTCCTCGCAGCGGATTAATTCCGGCGGGGCGAGGGGGGCAAATAGGCCTGGCGGTGATCAACCAGGTTTGGGGCATTTGTCCGCCAGCAGTGCGGAGGGGATGGGCAGCATGGCACCGCGGCCTTCACATGAGGCACGGAGCAGTGCCTCCTGGGCGGGGCGTGGCGGCCCATCCATCGCCGCAGGGGTTCCTGGGCGGGCGGGCACGGCAAGCGGGGGGGGGTTTAGGTCCGGGGTGAGGCACCCAGTCAATGCGGACCTTTCCCCGCAAGGCCGACCGGTTTGTGGTCCTGATGGGTCATGGCTTCCCGTGCCCATCAGCGGGTCCACACGGCGCGTTCCACCCGCTCGACACCCAGCGGGGGACGCTCCGTCGCCAGGGGGTGCGGATGTAAATCAGGACGCGTTCACTACGGCCCTCGCCACGGTGGTGGCAGCTTTGGGCCCGCTCTCAGCGGCCCCCCGACCGCGAGGTCGGGTCAGGGGGGTTTCCTAGCGGAACGGGCGCGGGCTCAGCCGCGCAGAGGGTCGCGCGGGCGTGCCGTGAGCTTGGTGCGGCCGCGGCTCAGCTGCAGCAGCAGCCACGGCGGGGTGAGAATGTGCGTTCATGTAGCACGCCATCGCATGGTAGGGCTAGGCCCTCGCCACTGTCTGTCTCTGGGTCCTTTTCCCCCTTTTTGCCCGCAGTTGATCGGAATGATACGGAAGAAGCGGAATCGGAAGTTGAGGACGTTTCATACATCGCCCCGGATGAATCTGGATCCGATCATTCTACGGCTTCAGGTGAGGCGGAGCAGTCAGTGTCGGTCGCGAGTACTTCCTCAAGTTCTCGCAGCTCGTCCTCTTCTTCCTCTTCTTCCTCCTCCTCCCTTTCCTCGGCGGTGTCCGACATAAGTAGCACGGCCAAGGCGAGGAAACGGGCGATTAAATACGCCAAAAAGGCGGCCGGGAGACAGGAGCGGCATAAGAGGCGAAGGCGGGTTAGCAAAGAATCTCGCAAGGCTAGGAAGCGACGCGACTTGCCAGGCGTGGTCCGCTGCGAATATACAGCTGTCATGCGAGGGCTCAGGGATAGCTGCAGCAAAAGCATTCGCAAAGGAGACTTCATAGATATCTTCGTCCTGACGAAGGGCGCGAAGAAGGAGTTCAAGGCAGCTACCGCTAAGAAGGGCATAGGGGCCGAGGCATTTCGCACGTTCGATAACTGGCTTGCAGGGTTCTGGGTTTTCGCGGCCTGTTACCTTGAAGACAGGCCAGACGAGCATATGAACATCATCCGGTACCTGCACCTCGTGCATGATATGCAGCGCACGTCGGCGGGTGATGAATGGCGTAGGTATGACGAGGAGTTCAGAGAAAAACAAGATGGGTTGTACATTATGGACTTTGGGTTCAAAGACGTGGAGGTCTGGCTTAGGGTCACCAGGGCCTCACAACAGGCCACGGAGCCCCGGGGCGCTGGGGCGGACGGACACCGGGTCGGTCCGTCCGCCCAGGCGCTCGGCGGGGTCGGGGGGTCGGCCAAGCCAGTTAGGTCGGCCGTCCGGACTGGTAAGCAGGCAGGAACTAAGGGGTTATGCTTCGCGTTTAACAACGCGGCATGTACATACGGCAAGCAGTGTCGGTTCCGCCACGCTTGCCTGCATTGCGGGGGTTCCCACCCGGCCTCCTCCTGTTTCAAGAATACTCGGCAGGGTCCCCGCGCTAAACAACCCTATGCTAGGGGAGCTCCCGGCGGGAGTGCTCCGCAGGGCACCAACGCCAGTTAGGATAGAAGCTATGCGAAAATGGCTGAATTGGTATCCGAATAAGGACGATGCCAGGTTTTTGTTCGAAGGTTTTAGTTTTGGTTTCCGCTTGCCTGTTGCAAGCGAGGTTACAGTTAGGGCGCAGAGGAACCTTCAGTCGGCTAGGTCCTTGCCTTTAGTGTTGCGGGAAAAAGTCGATAAGGAGGTCAGGCTGGGCAGGATGGGGGGGCCTTTTGCTGCACCCCCCGTGGCTGACCTCGTCATCTCCCCGGTGGGGGTGGTGCCCAAGAAGACACCTGGGGCCTTCCGTCTGATACAGCACCTTTCCTACCCACCGGGGGCCTCGGTAAACGACGCTATACCTCAGGGCCATTGCTCGGTGGTATATCAATCGTTTGACGAGGCGCTCAATTTGGTCCGCAGCTACGGAAATGGGGCCCTCATGGCAAAGATTGACGTCGAATCCGCTTTCAGGTTGCTACCCCTCCATCCGGACTCATTTCGTTTAATGGGATTCCGGATTGGATCGGAATATTTCATCGACAAATGTTTGCCGATGGGATGTTCCGTTTCATGCTCGTATTTTGAACGTTTTAGTACCTTCCTGCATTGGTGCGTGGAGTCTTCGTCGGGTGGGCACGGAGTTGCCCATTACCTCGATGATTTCCTTTGTACGGGTCCGGCAGGTTCGCCGCGGTGCGGCAACCTGCTTTTCAGTATACGAGCTTTGTTTTGTCACTTCGGAGTGCCGGTTGCCGAAGACAAAACGGAGGGGCCGATCTCTTGCCTGTCATTTCTGGGTATCGAGATCGACACAGTGGCGGGCGAGTGTCGCCTGCCTTTGGACAAAGTGGCTAAGCTTCGCGAGGTCATTGGACAGTTCCTGGGCTCGCGTAAGGTTAAGCTGCGGCAGGCGCAATCCTTGCTGGGCATGTTTAACTTTGCTTGTCGGGTCATCCCGATGGGCAGGGTTTTCTGCCGGAAGCTGGAAAGAGCAACCGCGGGATGTGCCAGGCCGCACCACTTTGTAAGGTTGCCAGCCGAGATAAAAAGAGATCTGGCAGTGTGGGCCTCGTTCCTGGAAGATTTTAACGGGGTTCGAATATGGCTAACACCAACGACAGATAGCGCCAGATTGCAGCTTTTCACAGACGCGGCGGGAGCATCCGGTTTTGGGTGCTATCTTGAAGGATCTTGGTGCGCAGCAGCATGGCCAGCGGAGTGGCATCAGGCTGGTCTCACTAGGGACCTTCTGCTCCTGGAACTTTTTCCCATCATGGTTGCGCTGGAGATTTGGGGCGAGCGGCTAGCGCATCGCAGCATCCTGTTCAGATGCGACAATCTGGGCGTGGTACACGCGATTAACAACCAGAGGGCTAAATCGCTCGTGGTGCTGAGGGTCCTAGGGCAGTTGCTGCTTACTTGTTTGCGCAGGAACGTGTGGTTCCGTGCGCAGCATGTGCCGGGTCTGGAGAACGGGGTCGCTGATGCGCTATCGCGAGGGCACTGGGATAGGTTTTACTTGCTGGCTCCCGAGGCCGATCAACGGGGTTTTCATTGTCCCGGTTATGTCTGGCAGGTCATCGAGCCGGAATGGAAGGGCTAGCGCTGCGGTCGGTCGCGCCATCCACGCTTAAGGCTTACGAACAGGCCTGGAGCGAATGGGAAGACTTTGCCAGAGGACGGAAGCAACGAGGTAAGAGCGGGCATCGGATGATGCTTTCTTTTATTTGGCAGCTTTATGTTTCGGGTAGGTCTAGAGCGGTGGTGTCCCGGTACTTGGCTGGCATTGCGTTTTTCTGCAGAATTAAAGGTGTTCCCGATCTGACAAAAAGCGGGATTCTGCTTAAAGCTATGAAAGGATGGGCGCGCGTTGCACCTACGCCACCTGACAGAAGGAGGCCCATTGATGCAGCACTGTTGCCGGACATCATTGGGTCGGTGGGAGCCATAGCATCGTCTTTGTTTGAATCGCTGCTTTTTAGATTGGCTTTTTCGATGGCCTACCATGGTGCCTTTAGGATTTCGGAGTTGGTAGCGCCTTCTAAGCGTACGGATTCGCGCATGCTGGTGGGTGACGTGGTGGTGAGTGAGGGGTCCCTGCTGTGCAGACTGCGACGCTCTAAGACGGACCAGGTGGGAAAGGGCCGATGGGTCACCCTGGTTCCGGCATTGGAAGAGAGCATATGCCCAGTACGGTTGGCGGTACAATATGAAGCAGTAAGGCCCGACTGTCAGGGGTCGTGGTTGATGCACTATAATGGGCTGCCAGTAACTAAGTTCCAATTTCGGTGGATGATGGGTCGCTGTCTGACGAGCTTGGGCCTTTCCCCCTCCCACTTCGGTACACACTCCTTCCGCATTGGGGCTGCTACGGCGGCAGCGGCAGCGGGGTTTTTCGGGAGCCCAGATCCAGGCGGTGGGACGATGGAAGTCGTCCTGTTATAAGCGATACATTCGCCCCGTCGCCTGAGATTTGTTGCAGAAGCGTAGCTGGCATCGATAAGTTAGAGTAAGTTAAGGTTTGCTTGTTTTATGATCATGTCATGTTCACTATATGTTGGTTCGTTTACCCGTTTGTGATCCTACTCAGGGATTAGCCACTTGCCGCTGCGGGCGTGAGCCGGCAGCGGGGGTCTGGAGTTATTTTGCTATTTTTGCCTGACTTGACGGACTGAATTCTAATCATTTAATTCGGCTAATCTGTGCTATCAAAGTCCCTCAGCAGGTTTTTATGCTTTCACCTCCAGCTGAGTTATTTCATGTTTTACCCTCTTTTTTCATACCCCCCACCCCCCCCCCCCCCCCCCCCCCCGTTTTTATTTTCGTTTATTTTACCTTTCCCCTAAAGTCTTAATGCTTTGCTCTAAATTATTAGTTTATCGGGAGATCGGCTAGGCCGTGACTGCTGCGGCTTAGGAACTATAAACAAAAGAAATTTGTCTTTTTTGGCAGATCCTTCAGGTTAATGCAATTTCTATCTTCTGGTATAGATTTTAGTAACACATTTTACCCCTTTTTCCTTCCATTCAGGTTGTTGCGCTGATGGCTTGCGCGTTTGGGTGGTTGGCCACTCTTATGTCTTTTGGGCAGCTAGGTCCTTGGCCTCGGATACGGCTCAAAGGTTCCCTGGAGGTCAGGGAATCAGATGGCTTGGTTGGCGAGGAATGATGTGGACAGATCTATTGAGTAGATTAGTCAGTCAAGCTAGGAAGCATGGAATTCCCAAGGTGTTGGTTGTCCATTTAGGTGGCAACGACTTGGGGAAGAGGACTTCTTTGGAGCTAAGGTGGGCCATGATACAGGATCTGGCGAAGGTGGCCGCAGCATGGACCAATTGTGTATTGGTTTTTTCCCTGATGGTGCCAAGGTTGAGTTGGCGCGGTGTGGAGGACGGACGCGTAATAGATGAGGCCAGGATAAAGGTGAATGGGGCGGTGGCGAAGTGGGTCTTGGCTCACGGAGGCAAAGTGGCTCGCCACCCCAGGATTCGGTTCCGAGACAAACACCTTTTTAGGCCTGATGGTGTGCATCTATCCGATGAGGGGATGATGTTTTTCCTGGAGGATCTGTTCCTAGTGTTGCAGGAGTTAGGGTAGTTTATGGTGGCGGTGCGAGGACTCTGGGTGGGAGTCCTTCGCTGTTGGCGGAAAAGAACGGCAGTTTGTAGTTGTATCGCTTATATATAGGTAGTAAGCTTCAGTTTATTTGGTTTAGGTGCACTCACCTCCATCGACTTAATGGCCGCTCGACCACCCATCCGGGAGGCAGCGGCAGGGCACCCAGGAGCGGTGGGAAGTCACTGTGGGGGTTGGGTTGACACCTATTACCGGTTTTTGATAAGGTGTTGGACGGTTTCGGTCAGTTTAATAATTTAAGTTTACCAATAGTTAATTGAGCCGTTCTTTTTTCTGCCACCATTTTGCCGGCTGATTCGGCAGCTTAACAAATTTTTCCATTCACAGGTTTGCTATGGTTAGGGTCAAATAAATAGCTAGCAATTTTTCTGCCAAAATCATGTCTCCGTGTCTTTATTTACTGAGTTTTAGAAGGTAACTAAGGTTTACTTTAAGAAGGGGGTACACCAATTATTACTAGGATGTTTAGGAGAAAGAATTGACTGCATAGGAGAGGAATGGGTTAAACATCCTGTGAGGGGGTGTACCCAGATGTGAGGTAGTACAGCCTTAGGAAAAAGGGGAGGGTTGAGGTATATATAGACTGCAGCGGCCATTTTGGGCCTCTTTGCTGCTGGAATTTCTTTCCCGCCCTCCCGCCCTATTGGGATGAAGGTTGTCTTAAATCATGCGGAGTGCATTGGCGTTTTAATTGCTGGCTGGTTTTTCATTCGTTGGCTATTTATTGGCGGAAAAGAACGGCAGTTTGTAGTTGTATCGCTTATATATAGGTAGTAAGCTTCAGTTTATTTGGTTTAGGTGCACTCACCTCCATCGACTTAATGGCCGCTCGACCACCCATCCGGGAGGCAGCGGCAGGGCACCCAGGAGCGGTGGGAAGTCACTGTGGGGGTTGGGTTGACACCTATTACCGGTTTTTGATAAGGTGTTGGACGGTTTCGGTCAGTTTAATAATTTAAGTTTACCAATAGTTAATTGAGCCGTTCTTTTTTCTGCCACCATTTTGCCGGCTGATTCGGCAGCTTAACAAATTTTTCCATTCACAGGTTTGCTATGGTTAGGGTCAAATAAATAGCTAGCAATTTTTCTGCCAAAATCATGTCTCCGTGTCTTTATTTACTGAGTTTTAGAAGGTAACTAAGGTTTACTTTAAGAAGGGGGTACACCAATTATTACTAGGATGTTTAGTTTGTGAGTGCATTTGGTGCTAATTAAATTTGTTTTACTTGCACATCCGGTTTTGCACTATTGCACTTTTCCATTCTAGTTTCTCTCACAAGAAAGAAATTTGGGGTTCGCCTGACTACTTCTACCTGTGAACCATCCCAATTGTGATACGCCCTTTTAAACCTGTGTTTGTGAGTTGAACCTACAGAATATTAAAGGAAATCTTTTGTTTACTAGCATATTTGCACTATTGTAGTGTTCTTTTTTATAGCTGTATCTCCCAAGGGTTCACCCCCTTATGACTCAGTGTTCCATGCCTTTGACTACATGAGAACTTCTACTTAGAATCGTTTCATCATATACAGTGTAAGCGCAATAATACATTTTACCTACCACGTACTGTATTTTCTGAAAATTTGGTGATTTTTTCTTTAAATGTATATGCTGCTTTAATACTGTATGTTTTGCGCAGCTATCACAATATTTACCCATTAAACTGGGGCATATATGGCACTGGGGGGGGGGAATATCTGGCACTGGGGCATATATGGCACTGCGGGGGGGGGGGGGGAATATCTGGCACTGGGGGCATATATGGCACTGGGGGGGAATATCTGGCACTGGGGGAATATCTGGCACTGGGGGGGGAATATCTGGCACTGGGGGGGGGATATCTGGCACTGGGGGCATATATGGCACTGGGGGGGAATATCTGGCACTGGGGGAATATCTGGCACTGGGGGGGGAATATCTGGCACTGGGGGCATATATGGCACGGGGGGGGAATATCCGGCACTGGGGCATATATGGCACTGGGGGGGGGGGGATATCTGGCACTGGGGGGGAATATCTGGCACTGGGGGAATATCTGGCACTGGGGGGGGGGAATATCTGGCACTGGGGGCATATATGGCACTGGGGGGGGAATATCTGGCACTGGGGCATATATGGCACTGGGGGGGAATATCTGGCACTGGGGGCATATATGGCACTGGGGGAATATCTGGCACTGGGGGAATATCTGGCACTGGGGCATATATGGCACTGGGGGGGGGAATATCTGGCACTGGGGGCATATATGGCACTGGGGGGGAATATCTGGCACTGGGGCATATATGGCACTGGGGGGGGGAATATCTGGCACTGGGGGCATATATGGCACTGGGGGGGAATATCTGGCACTGGGGGGGAATATCTGGCACTGGGGGGGAATATATGGCACTGGGGGCATATGTGGCACTGGGGGGGTATATGTGTACCTGGCACATGGGGGGGGGGGCTGTATTTGGCACTGGGGCATGTGAGTACCTGGCACCGTGGGGGAATATCTGGCACTGGGGGAAATATGTGGCACTGGGAGCACAGCCCTAGCAACAAGGACTACCTCCTAGCAACGAGCATGACACCCAGTGCATGAAACACCTGGCAACGAGCATGACACCCAGTGCATGAAACACCTGGCAACGAGCATGACACCCAGTGCATGAAACCCCTGGCAACGAGCATGACACCCTGAGCATGAAAACCCCTGGCACCGCGCATGGAACCGAGAGCATGAAACCCCTGGCAACGAGCATGACACCCAGTGCATGAAACCCCTGACAACGAGCAGGTAATTGAAAAGTAATTAGAAGCCTTACTGTAGGACTTAATGTGTAATGGGCATTACGGTGTGTGGCATAATGTATCACGGACATTGCGGTGTGTGTCATAATGTGTCACAGGCATTACGGTGTTTGGTATACTATATCGCGGGCATTGTGATATGTGGTATAATGTCTCAGGGTCATTGCAGTGTGTGGCATAATGTATCACGGACATTGCGGTGTGTGTCATAATGTGTCAGGCATTACGCTGTGTGGTATACTATATCACGGGCATTGTGGTATGTGGTATAATGTCTCAGGGTCATTGCAGTGTGGCATAATACATAACTGGCATTGCGGTGTGTGGCATAGGGTATAACGGGCAGGGCATTGCGGTATGTGTCACAGGCATTACGGTGCATGGTATACTATATCACGGGCATTGTGGTATAATGTCTCAAGGTCATTGCAGTGTGTGGCATAATGTGTCACAGGCATTGTATGTGCTATAATGTATCGGGCATTGCAGTGTGTGGCATAATGTATCACGGACATTGCGGTGTGTGTCATAATGTGTCACAGACATTGTATGTGCTATAATGTATCAGGGGCATTGCAGTGTGTAGCATAATGTATAACGGGCATTGCGATTCCTGTCATAATGTGTCACAGGCATTACGGTGTGTGGCATAATGTGTCACAGGCATTACGGTGTGTGGCATAATGTGTCGGGGGCATTACAGTGTGTGCATATTGTGTCATGTGCATTATTGTGTGCGGCATAATGTCTAAGGGCCATTGCAGTATGTGGCATAATGTATACTGGGCATTACTATAAGGAGGAAAAATGACAAATAATGTAAGGGGCATGAATCAGGATTATTTTTCTTTCCTGTGGTGGCCAACGTATGGGCGTGCAGGTTGCAAAACTGGGGTATATGGTAGTCTTTTCCTGCAATGCCACGCCCCTTTATGCGAAACCACGCCCATTCCAACAAAACCACACCCCTTTTTTTGCCCCGCGCGCCTTTGACGCGCGCATATTTATCCCTTTCTTGCTCCCAATTATGGAGCATGAGGGGGGGGGGGGGGGGCGCTGAAGAATTTTTTGGCTTGGGGGAGAAAAATTTCTAGTTACGCCACTGATGGCAACCAATCAGCTGCTCTGTATATGTTTAGAGTATGCAAATTATCAGGGCCGGCCCAAGGCTACATTTTTTGGTAAGCGCATATAGATTTTGCCCCCCCCCCCCCCATGGTTGATGGAAAATATTAACAACACACAAAAGCTTAAAGCGCATTAAGCGAAATATGGGTGAAATCAACTGCCTACCATAAAGTTAAAACTTAAAGGGCAAAACCGTTAAATAAGTGTTTTCTAATTAATCTAACTTTTAAAAATTGGGGTCCTACCTGTCCTTTTCTGGGTCCCATTGGAATGAAGGTTTTTATTAATCTTATCAATTATTCAAATATAAAAACAGAGACTTGATTTGGACACTACAAAGTGTTGAAAGGGGGGGGGAGTGGGGGGGGGGTGATGGGGTGACAGTGTTGCTGGGCTGTGTAGCATACAGGACACTGCACCAGAGTTGTAACTAGACATTTCGGTGCCCTTTGGCAGAGAGTATATTGGTGCTCCCCCTCCCATATTTGAGTACAAGGACAGCGGCGCGCACCAAAAATTTAGGGGCCTGGCTTTATGGGGAACAAGCATGGCCACATAATAGTACCAATTCACATTACACCACACAGGTAGAGCACGTTACACACATTGCACCAGGTAGAGCACGTTACACACATTGCATCAGATAGAGCACGTTACACACATTGCACCAGGCAGAGCACGTTACACACATTGCTCCAGGTAGAGCACGTGACACACATTGCATGAGGTAGAGCATGTTATACACATTACGCCAGTTAGAACACCCTATACACATTGCACCAGGTAGAGCATGTTACACACATTGTGCCAGTTAGAATACCCTATACACATTGCACCAGGCAGAGCACATTATACACATTGCACCAGGCAGAGCACATTATACACATTGCACCAGGCAGAGCACATTATACACATTGCACCAGGCAGAGCACGTTATATACATTGCACCAGGCAGAGCACGTTATACACATTGCACCAGGTAGAGCACGTTATACACATTGCACCAGGTAGAGCACGTTATACACATTGCACCAGGCAGAGCACGTTATACACATTGCACCAGGTAGAGCACGTTAAACACATTGCACCAGGTAGAGCACGTTATACACATTGCACCAGGCAGAGCACGTTATATACATTGCACCAGGCAGAGCACGTTATACACATTACACCAGGCAGAGCACATTATACACATTGCACCAGGCAGAGCACGTTATACACATTGCACCAGGCAGAGCATGTTATACACATTGCACCAGGCAGAGCACGTTATACACATTGCACCAGGCAGAGCACGTTATACACATACACATTGCACCAGGCAGAGCACGTTATACACATTGCACCAGGCAGAGCACGTTATACACATTGCACCAGGCAGAGCACGTTATACACATTGCACCAGGCAGAGCACGTTATACACATTGCACCAGGCAGAGCACTTATACACATTGCACCAGGCAGAGCACATTATACACATTGCACCAGGCAGAGCACGTTATACACAATGCACCAGGTAGCACACGTTATACACATTGCACCAGGCAGAGCACGTTATACACAATGCACCAGGTAGCACACGTTATACACATTGCACCAGGCAGAGCACGTTATACACATTGCACCAGGCAGAGCACGTTACACACATTGCACCAGGCAGAGCACGTTATACACATTGCACCAGGCAGAGCACGTTATACACATTGCACCAGGCAGAGCACGTTACACACATTGCACCAGGCAGAGCACGTTACACACATTGCACCATGCAGAGCACGTTATACACAATGCACCAGGCAGAGCACGTTATACACATTGCACCAGGTAGAGCACGTTATACACATTGTCCCAGGCAGCAGAGCACGTTATACACATTGCACCAGGCAGAGCACGTTATACACATTGCACCAGGCAGAGCACGTTATACACATTGCACCAGGCAGAGCACGTTATACACATTGCACCAGGCAGAGCACGTTATACACATTGCACCAGGCAGAGCACGTTGTACACATTGCACCAGGTAGAGCACGTTATACACATTGCACCAGGCAGAGCACGTTATACACATTGCACCAGGCAGAGCACGTTATATACATTGCACCAGGCAGAGCACGTTATACACATTGCACCAGGTAGAGCACGTTATACACATTGCACCAGGTAGAGCACGTTATACACATTGCACCAGGCAGAGCACGTTATACACATTGCACCAGGTAGAGCACGTTAAACACATTGCACCAGGTAGAGCACGTTATACACATTGCACCAGGCAGAGCACGTTATATACATTGCACCAGGCAGAGCACGTTATACACATTACACCAGGCAGAGCACATTATACACATTGCACCAGGCAGAGCACGTTATACACATTGCACCAGGCAGAGCATGTTATACACATTGCACCAGGCAGAGCACGTTATACACATTGCACCAGGCAGAGCACGTTATACACATACACATTGCACCAGGCAGAGCACGTTATACACATTGCACCAGGCAGAGCACGTTATACACATTGCACCAGGCAGAGCACGTTATACACATTGCACCAGGCAGAGCACGTTATACACATTGCACCAGGCAGAGCACTTATACACATTGCACCAGGCAGAGCACATTATACACATTGCACCAGGCAGAGCACGTTATACACAATGCACCAGGTAGCACACGTTATACACATTGCACCAGGCAGAGCACGTTATACACAATGCACCAGGTAGCACACGTTATACACATTGCACCAGGCAGAGCACGTTATACACATTGCACCAGGCAGAGCACGTTACACACATTGCACCAGGCAGAGCACGTTATACACATTGCACCAGGCAGAGCACGTTATACACATTGCACCAGGCAGAGCACGTTACACACATTGCACCAGGCAGAGCACGTTACACACATTGCACCATGCAGAGCACGTTATACACAATGCACCAGGCAGAGCACGTTATACACATTGCACCAGGTAGAGCACGTTATACACATTGTCCCAGGCAGCAGAGCACGTTATACACATTGCACCAGGCAGAGCACGTTATACACATTGCACCAGGCAGAGCACGTTATACACATTGCACCAGGCAGAGCACGTTATACACATTGCACCAGGCAGAGCACGTTATACACATTGCACCAGGCAGAGCACGTTGTACACATTGCACCAGGTAGAGCACGTTATACACATTGCACCAGGCAGAGCACGTTATACACATTGCACCAGGCAGAGCACGTTATACACATTGCACCAGGCAGAGCACGTTATACACATTGCACCAGGCAGAGCATGTTATACACATTGCACCAGGCAGAGCACGTTATACACATTGCACCAGGCAGAGCACGTTATACACATTGCACCAGGCAGAGCACGTTATACACATTGCACCAGGTAGAGCATATTATACACATTGCACCAGGCAGAGCACGTTATACACATTGCACCAGGTAGAGCACGTTATACACATTGCACCAGGCAGAGCACGTTATACACATTGCACCAGGCAGAGCACGTTATACACATTGCACCAGGCAGAGCACGTTGTACACATTGCACCAGGTAGAGCACGTTATACACATTGCACCAGGCAGAGCACGTTATACACATTGCACCAGGCAGAGCACGTTATACACATTGCACCAGGCAGAGCACGTTATTCACATTGCACCAGGCAGAGCACGTTATACACATTGCACCAGGCAGAGCACGTTGTACACATTGCACCAGGTAGAGCACGTTATACACATTGCACCAGGCAGAGCACGTTATACACATTGCACCAGGCAGAGCACGTTATACACATTGCACCAGGCAGAGCACGTTATACACATTGCACCAGGCAGAGCACGTTATACACATTGCACCAGGTAGAGCATATTATACACATTGCACCAGGCAGAGCACGTTATACACATTGTACCAGGTAGAGCACGTTATACACATTGCGCCAGGTAGAGCACATTATACACATTGCACCAGGCAGAGCACGTTATACACATTGCACCAGGTAGAGCACGTTATACACATTGCACCAGGTAGAGCATGTTATACACATTGCACCAGGTAGAGCACATTATACACATTGCACCAGGCAGAGCACGTTATACACATTGTACCAGGTAGAGCACATTATACACATTGCACCAGGCAGAGCACGTTATACACATTGTACCAGGTAGAGCACGTTATACACATTGCGCCAGGCAGAGCACGTTATACACATTGCACCAGGTAGAGCACGTTATACACATTGCACCAGGCAGAGCACGTTATACACATTGTACCAGGTAGAGCACGTTATACACATTGCACCAGGCAGAGCACGTTATACACATTGCACCAGGCAGAGCACGTTATACACATTGCACCAGGCAGAGCACGTTATACACATTGCACCAGGCAGAGCACGTTATACACATTGCACCAGGTAGAGCACGTTATACACATTGCACCAGGCAGAGCACGTTATACACATTGCACCAGGTAGAACATGTTATATAGATACCTGGTGCGCAGTGGCGCAACTTCATCCCAATAGCCCGGAGGCAAGAACAATCTTGGTCCCCCTCCCAGCATGAGATGTAGTTAATATCTTGGCAGTTGGGATACCAGCGGTCAGAATACTGACACCGGGATCCAGACCGCCGAGAATGCCATCAGCTGCGCAAGGGCTATTTCCAATCATGGGTGTCCACAACACCCATAAAGTGGGAAAAGAATCTGTGATGAGCACAGCGAGCCACCGAACCTGCACGTGGCGAGCGCAGCTTTCTAGCGCTCGCCCCGCTGCCGGGCATTCTGGCAGCCGGGATTCCATACCCAACGCCCCAGCACCATTATATATATATACATATACACACACATATATATATATATATATATATATATATATACCACCTGCTTGTCACACTTAGTGCCCAGGTGCCCTCCAAGGTGATCTCCCACCAGATTCATTGCACAAGAACGGGTGGCACTCACAGGACTGTCAATGGCGGAAATCAATGGACACAATACAGGTGTGACTACCGTGTCCACTGATTTCCACCATTGATAGTCCCGTGAGTACTACCCGTTCTTGTGAGATATATATATATATATATACACACACATATATTATATATACATACACATTTATATACAGTATATATTTACATACAGTATATGCACACAGACACACACACACATATATATATATATATATATATATATACACACACATACATATATATATATATATATATATATATAATATTTATAAAATATAATATGTAAACACACAGTACCCGGAGCAATAATAAAACAGCCAGGCTTACTTTTGCTGTAATACAGGAGACAGGAGAGTGAGAACTCGCTCTTCTCTGTCTCCTCCAAGGCGCGTACATGCGGCTCCACATGCTGCCTGCCACTGCCAGGGACTTACCTTGCAGCCTACGCGCTCAGCCAATTACCGAGCCGCAGGCTGCTGCTTTACAGGCTATTGGACAGCGAGCCGTCGCTCAGCTGTCCTGTACTGTTTGGCTGCCCTGGCAGTCGGCGCTGCGGGTATAAGGTTGCCACGGCAACCAAGGGAAGCCGGAAGCACAGCTCAGTGCCGCAGATCGGTAAGAGCTCCGATCTGTGGCACTGCCACAGCGCGGCCCCCTCTCCTCCTCACCCTGGCCGCCTCCGCATCCGGGGGCACCTCTACTGAACTCCGTCCGCGAGCCCACATACCGCGGTATACAACAGGCAGCATGGGCTAGGAGCGTGGTCCACGCTGCCGGCGCCCTCCACAGTGTGGCGCCTTACTCTTACGCGTAACCCGCGTAACGGGCGGGCCAGCCCTGCAAATTATAAATGTTACGTCAATGATGATTGGTTGCCATGGGCAACTTCTCCACTGGCTCACTTGTCCACTTTTATCACTGCTTAGTACATGTCCCCCTAAGTCCCCTTTCAGAGTACTTAGTCTGCGACCCAGCTAAGCTTGGCATTAGCAGTGAGGGCGCGGTGGGGGCTGGCTCCATCAACTCTGTGTCTCCCTGAAGGGCTCTTTGTGGTTTACTTGTGCTTAACCTTTTCATGTGTGTGTGTGTGTGTGCGCGCACTGTCACATTACATTATGGGGTCATTCCGACCCGATCGCACGCTGTGCTTCTTCGCAGCTGTGCGATCGGGTCGAAACTGCGCATGCACGGCAGCCGCTCGCGCAGGTGCGTCGTTGCCTGGCGACAACTGTTTCTGGGCATCGACACCGCTATCGAAGAAAGCGGTCACTAAGGTGACCGCAAGAAGATTGACAGGAGGAAGGCGGAACCGGGCATCAACTCACCGTTTTCTGGGCGTGGAGATCCGAACGCAGGCGTGTCGAGGCTTTTGGAGGGCGCATGTCTGACGTCAGTTACGGGACCTGCAACACTGGATTGATCACACAGGGTAAGTAACTCTTACCCTGGTCTTGTTCTACACAAAACTTTTTTTTCATAGCAGGGCTGCACAAGCGATCGCAGCCCTGCTTTGCTAAAGTACACTACCCCATAGGCGGCGTCTAGTTGATCGCACGGGCTGCAAAAAGTTGCAGCGTGCGATCAACTCGGAATGACCCCCTATGTCAGGCAAAGAGTGTGTTTCTTGTACAGCGGAGTGTTCCTCTTCACCAGGGGGCTCACTACTGGGTACTCAGGGTTCACAGAATAGCGGGGCTGAACCGGAGTGGGTTACTTCTCTTAAAGGAATGATCTCCACTCCACATTTCTACAAAATTGTCCTGCAATGAGAAAGAGACGCAAGACTTAAAACAGACTGTGGATGAGTTTATGAACAGAGACTCAGGGGGTAATTCAGATCTGATTGCAGCAGCAAATTTGCTACCTAATTGGCAAAACCATGTGCACTGCAGGTGGGGCAGATGTAACATGTGCAGAGAGAGTTAGATATGGGTGGGTTATATTGTTTCTGTGCAGGGTAAATACTGGCTGCTTTATTTTTACATTGCAATTTAGATTTCAGTTTGAACACACCTCACCCAAATCTAATTCTCTCTGCACATGTTATATCAAGACCTGCCCCCGCTCCCTGCAGTGCACATGGATTTGCCCATTTGCTAACAAATTTGTTGCTGTGATCAGGTCCATAATCCCCCAAACAGCGTCTCAATCCCCTCCCAATTGTCCGCAAAAGCGATCTCTGGCCCATATCCTGCAGTCTGACGCTGACAGCTCAGACATGGAGGAGGGGGAGGTGGACTCAGAGGGGGGGCAGATGCAGCTCTGTCACAGGGAATAGAGGCTCTTATAGAGGCTATCAGAGATGTTCTGCATATTCCTGATAAGGTGACAGAGAAGTGTGAGGAATCTTATTTTAATGTAAAGAAGAAGTCCTCAGTCACTTTTCCTGCGTCAAAGGAATTGAATACCCTGTTTGAAGAATCATGGGTTAATCCTGATAAGAAGTTTCAGATCCCTAAAAGGTTGCTCTCATCTTTTCCTTTTCCTCTGGAGGATAGGAAAAAATGGGAAAATCCACCGATAGTGGACGCATCAGTCTCTAGGCTGTCACGTAAAATTGTATTGTCTGTCTCTGGTGCAGCCTCCCTGAAAGACACGGTGGACGTAAAATTGAGACTACACTCAAATCATTGTACACAGCTGCTGGGGTGGCCCAAAGACCCACTATAGCATGTGCGTGGATCACTAAAGCCATTGCTAAATGGTCAGGTAACTTATGAGGGGTTAGATTCCAGATCTACGGGGGATGTTGTCTTACTCCTGCAGCATATACAGGACTCTGTGAACTTTATGGTGGAAGCCATAAAGGAAATAGGTGTGCTTAACGCACGCACCACCGCTATGGCAGTGTCGACACGCAGGTGCTTGTGGCTACGCCAGTGGACTGCTGACGCAGACTCCAGGAAAGGCGTGGAAGGCCTACCATTCACAGGAGAGGCCTTGTTTGGAGATGAATTAGACAAATGGATCTCCACAGCTACTGCGGGTAAGTCTACGTATCTTCCTTCCACAGCCCCCCCAACCAAGAAGACTTATTCAGCTTCTAAGTTACAGTCCTCTCGGACAGCCAAGTTCAAGGGCAAATCAAGAGGTGCTTCTACGTCCTCCAGCGGCGCAAGAGGAAAACCACGCAAACAAGCAACAGCAGGTGCTCAGGAACAGAGCTGTGGCTCTGCTTACTCAAAGCCTTAAGCATGATGGTGGACCGCAATGCCTTGAAATCTGTCAGGTGGGAGCCCGACTACAATTCTTCAGTCAGAGCTGGTCAAATTCGTGCCAGGATTCCTGGGTCATAGATCTTATTTCCCAGGGCTACAGACTGGAGTTCCAAGAGCTCCCACCTCACAGATTCTTCAAATCAGGCTTGCCAGTTTCACAAGAGGCAAGTATGACTTTACAGTGTGCCATCCAAAAACTGGTACAGACTCAGGTCATTGTTCCAGTTCCACCTCATCTACTAAACAATGGGTACTATTCCAACCTGTTTTTAGTACTGATGCCGGACGGTTCGGTAAGGCCGATTCTGAACCTCAAGTCGTTGAACCCGTACTTACGAGTGTTCAAATTCAAGATGGAATCTCTGAGAGCGGTGATCTCAGGTCTGGAGGAGGGGGAATTCCTAGTGTCTCTGGATATCAAGGATGCGTACCTTCATATTCTGATCTGGCCGCCTCACCAGGCTTATCTCCGGTTTGCACTGCAGGACTGTCATTACCAGTTCCAGGTCCTGCCATTTGGTCTCTCCACAACACTGAGGGTGTTCACCAAGGTGATGGCAGAGATGATGTTTCTACTCCGCAAACAGGGAGTGAACATAATTCTGTACCTGGACGATCTCCTGATAAAAGCGCCGTCCAGGGAAAGGTTGCTGGACAACATTGCTCTCTCATCCAAACTCCTCCAGGATCACGGGTGGATTCTAAACCTTCCGAAATCTCACCTAGAGCCAACACGGAAGCTCCCATTCCTGGGAATGATACTGGACACGGATGCACAAAAGGTGTTCCTTCTATTGGAAAAGGCATTGGTAATCCAGTCGATGGTTCGGGATGTCCTGAAGCCAACCCGGGTGTCGGTGCATCTGTGCATTCGCCTTCTGGGGAAAATGGTGGCCTCTTACGAGGCACTTCAATTCGGAAGGTTTCAAACAAGAACCTTCCAGCTCAACCTGTTGGACAAATGGTCCGGATCGCATTTTCACATGTACCAGAGGATCCGTCTGTCGCCAAAGGCCAGGATCTCCCTTCTGTGGTGGCTACAGTCTTCTCACCTCATCGCTGGATGGAGGCTCAGAATTTAGAACTGGATTCTGTTAACCACAGACGCAGGCCTCAGAGGTTGGGGAGCAGTCACTCAGGGGGTGCAGTTTCAGGGAAGATGGTCAAGTCAGGAAGTCATCCTTCCAATCAACAATTCTGGAACTTAGGGCCATATACTATGCCCTTCTGCAGGCCTCACATCTTCCTCAATTCGGGCAATTCAGGTCCAGTCGGACAATGTGACGGCAGTAAAGTACATAAACCAACAAGGCGGAACGAAAAGCAGAGCAGCAATGTCAGAGGTGTCAAGAATTCTCCTCTAGGCAGAAAGAAACGCTGTGGCATTGTCATCGGTCTTCATTCCAGGAGTAGACAACTGGGAAGCAGACTTCCTCAGCAGACACGACCTGCACCCGGGAGAGTGGGGCCTTCACCCGGAAGTGTTCAGGTGCTTCACAAGTTGATGGGGATATCCACAGCCCACCATGATAGCCTCTCATCTCAACAAGAAGCTCAGGCAGTATTGTTCCAGGTCGAGAGACCCACAGGCGGTGGCGATAGACGCCCTGACAACTCCATGGGTCTGTCAGATGGTGTACATGTTTCCTCCACTTCCTCTGATCCCAAGAATTCTAAAATGAATAAAAAGGGAAAAGGTTCAAGCAATACTCATTGCTCCGGACTGGGCCTGGTATGCCGACTTTCTGGAGATGCTCCTCGAAGATCCGTGGCCTCTACCTTTTTGCGAGGATCTTCTGCAACAGGGCCCGTTCATCTATCAGGACTTACCGTGGCTACGTTTGACGGCATGTAAGTTGAACGGCTAATTCTAGCCAGGAGATGGATCCCTAACAAGGTTATCCCGACTATGATCCAAGCCAGAAAGGGGGTAACATCTAAGGATTACAATTGTATTTGGAAGAAATACGTCTCTTGGTGTGAGAGCAGAAATTATTCTGCGGTGGAATTTCATCTGGTACGTTTCCTGCTGTTTCTGCAGGCAGGCATGGATGTGGGCCTGCGTCTGGGCTCCATAAAAGTCCAGATTTCGGCCTTGTCTATTTTCTTTCAGAAACAATTGGCTTCAATCCCTGAGGTCCAGACGTTCTTGAAAGGTGTTCTGCACATCCAGCCTCCCTTTGTGCCTCCCACGGCACCATGGGATCTCAAGGTGGTGCTGCAGTTCCTCCATTCAGACTGGTTTGAACCGTTACAGGAGGTGGACGTAAAATATCTTACGTGGAAGACCGTCACACTGTTGGCCTTGGCTTCAGCAAGACCTGTGTCGGAGCTGGGGGCTTTGTCTTACAAAAAAACTCGTCAGCAATTTCTTCCTAAAGTGGTGTCTGCGTTTCACATCAACCAACCTACTGTGGTTCTGGTTGTCTCCGACACCTCTGCTACTTCAAAGTCTTTGGATGTTGTGAGGGCTTTGAAGGTGTATGTGAAAAGAACAGCTCGTCAGACAGGGCCGGTGCTAGGGTGTTTGGCGCCCCCCCGCAAACTATAAATTTGGGCCCTCCCATATTTTACAAAGGGACAGCGTGCTGCAAAAAGGGGTGTGGTCTCACCAGGAAGGGGAGTGGCCACACAATAGTACCCCCATTTCAAATTACGCCACACAGCAGCACAATCTTATTCACATTAGCCTGCACATAGTAGTGCTGTTTATACACATAAGATCCCCTGTAGTAGCACCAGTTATACACATAATAGCCCCTGTAGTAGCATCAGTTAGACACATAAAAGCCCCTGTAGTAGCGTCAGTTAGACACATAAAAGCCCCTGTAGTAGTTCCGCTTATATGCATAATAGCCGCTGTAGTAGCGCCGGTTATATATAATGCCCCATAGGCGTAATTTTATTAGGGGGAGCACCGCAGGAGGGGCGTGTCTAGCAGTATTTTACATTCTCTCAGTAAAATCACACAGCCTAATCTAATTTCTCTCTAGTTCCTAATGATAATGTAGATATAATACACCCCAGAGAAATAAAATGAAACCAGTCGGTACTGTCTTTCTGCTACAGCATAACCCTGAGCCCTAGCTGCCGCTGCACCGTATCGCTGCTTACACTTCTCCAACCTATCCCTGACCCAGTGGTGGAACTAGCGAGTGGTAGACCGAGGTGCATTTGGATTCTCACCAAACACACACACCCCACTCCCCTTGCACCCGCCCCCCCGCCCCCCGTCATCTACACCCTGTTTTTGAGTGGGCCATTCTGTAAAGTATGGGAGATTTAGGGGGCCGAACATTTCAGTTTTAATGCAACAGAAGTAAAGTTTAAAATTGACACATGTGCCATCAGAGCCACATTGGGCTCTTTCTATGCCATCAGACCCCTCCTACACAGGACACCAGCATTTGTCACACATGTCTCCACGCTCACCAGCTACTGACAGTAGTGCCCCTTATTCACATTATGCCACACAGTATGAGCCAAATTAACATTACACCACACAGTATGAGCCAAATTCACATTACACCACACAGTATGAGCCAAATTCACATTACACCACACAGTATGAGCCAAATTCACATTACGCCACACAGTAGGAGCCAAATTCACATTATGCCACACAGTATGAGCCAAATTCACATTACACCACACAGTATGAGCCAAATTCACATTACACCACAATTTACATTACGCCACGTGGTATGAGCAGAAATTCACATTACGCCACACAGTAGGATCCAAATTCCCATTACGCCACACAGTAGGAGCAGAAATTCACATTACGCCACATGGTATGAGCTGAAATTCACATTAAGCAACATGGTATGAGCCGAAATTCACATTACGCCACATGGTATGAGCTGAAATTCACATTAAGCAACATAGTGCGAGCTGAAATTCACATTATGCCACACGATATGAGCCGAAATTCACATTACGCCATATGGTATGAGCTGAAATTCACATTACACCACACAGTATGAGCAGAAATTCACATTACACCACACAGTATGAGCCGAATTCACATTACGCCACACAGTAGGAGCAGAAATTCACAGTACGCCATACGGTATCAGCAGAAATTCACATTACGCCACACAGTAGGAGCCAAATTCACATTATGCCACACAGTAGGAGCAGAAATTCACATTACGCCACACGGTATGATCTGAAATTCACATTAAGCAACACGTTATGAGCCGATATTAACATTACGCCTCATGGTATGAGCTGAAATTCACATTAAGGCACACAGTATGAGCTGAAATTCACATTAAGGCACACAGTATGTCATTACGAGTTGATCGCTTGCTGAATTTGTTCACAGCGCAACGATCAGGCTAAAAATCAGCAGTTCTGCGCATGCGTATGCGGCACAATGCGCACCCACATTCGGCGCAATGCGCACGCGCAATGTACGGGCACAACAAATGATGTAGTTTTGCACAGGATCTAGCGAAGCTTTTCAGTCGCACTGGTGGCCGCAGTGTGATTGACATGAAGTGGGCGTTTCTTGGTGGCAACTGACCGCTTTCAGGGAGTGTGCAGATAAATGCAGGCGTGCCAGGAAAAATGCAGGCGTGGCTGGGCGAACGCAGGGCGTGTTTGTGACGTCAAATCTGGAACTGAATAGTCTGAAGTGATCGCAAGCGCTGAGTAGGTTTTGAGCTACTCTGAAACTACACAAAAAATGTTGTAGCCGCTTTGCGATACAACCGTTCTCACTTCTGCTAAGCTAAACTACACTCCCAGTGGGCGGCGGCTTAGCGTTTGCACGGCAGCTAAAAACTGCTAGCGAGCGATCAACTCGGAATGACCCCCACAGTATGAGCTGAAATTCACATTACGCAACACAGTATGGCCCCAGCGGTGCCAGATACAGATTATCCCCCCCCCCAGGGGTGCCGGTTACAGACCCCCCCCCCTCCCGAGGTGCTAGATACAGATAATCCCCCCTCCCCCCAGAGGTGCCAGATACAGATAACCCCCCCCCAGTGGTGCTCACCGCTGCTGTTACTGGCTTGCTGCTGCTTGTGCTGTGTGAGGGGAGGAGAGCGCAGCCAGCGTCTTACCTAAAGCCCGCTCCTCACTGACAGAAGCCCTCCTGCGGCGGCGGCCATTTGAAACATGGCGCCAGCCGTCAGCCTATCAAAGCTTGCGGTCCGACAGCCAATCAAGAGCCACCGCGGCCGGTCCACGAACTCTGATTGGCTGGCGGCCGACACCAAATTTAGAATGGACAGGTGCGGGCTTGGACGCAGGGAGAATCAATCGGCACTGTGAGGTGGGGGCCGGACATGATTAGGCAAACTCGGGGAGGACAGAAACCTCCCGTGCGCACGCCTATGTAATGCCCTCAGAAGTGCCATTTTTTTTTACAAATTGTGCCCCCCCTTCCCACATACACATAGATATACACATACACATATAAATAATAATAATAAATATACACACATACATACACATAGATACACACACATACTGTTGATACACATAGATAGATACATATACACACACATATTGTAGATGCACACACACACACACACGCCCCCTTTCTGGCCAGGACACGGACGGGCACTGCAGGGGGGTAGGGGGAAGCTTCAAGCTGCCGGCGCCGCTGCCTGTCAAACAGTGTGACAGACACAGCAGCCGGCAGCAGCAGAAGGGGGCCAGGCGCAACACAGGGATGCAGTGCAGGGAAAGCTCCTCTCCCAGTCTGGCACCTATCTGCACTGCATCCCTTTGCTGAGCGGGCAGCGCCGGGCCCGTCGTCACAGAAAGACGGACTCGCTGTTTGTTCTTTATGATCCCAATAAGATTGGGTGTCCTGCTTCAAAGCAGACAATTGCACGCTGGATCAGGCTTACTATCCAGCATGCCTATTCCACGGCAAGTTTGCCATGTCCAAAATCTGTACAGGCCCACTCTACTCGGTCGGTGGGTTCTTCCTGGGCGGCTGCCCGGGGTGTCTCGGCTTTACAGCTCTGCCGAGCAGCTACTTGGTCAGGTTCGAACACGTTTGCTAAGTTCTACAAGTTCGATACTTTGGCCTCTGAGGACCTTCAGTTTGGTCAATCAGTTCTGCAGGAACTTCAGCACACTCCCACCCGGTTTGGGAGCTTTGGTACATCCCCATGGTACTATATGGAACCCCAGTATCCTCTAGCACGTAAGAGAAAATAGTATTTTAATTACCTACCAGTAAATCCTTTTCTCATAGTCCGTAGAGGATACTGGGCGCCCGCCCAGCGCTTCGTTCTTCCTGCACAGTTACTAGGTTGAGTATTGTTGGTTTAGCTGTTGCTGTTCCTGTTCATGTTGGGTTAGCATGGCTTTCCTCTTGTTGTGTGTGTGCTGGTTCAGAATCTCACCACTATCCTTATCTATCCTTCTCTCAAAGTATGTCCGTCTCCTCGGGCACAGTTTCCTAGACTGAGTCTGGTAGGAGGGGCATAGAGGGAGGAGCCAGCCCACACGATCAATTTCTTAAAGTGCCCATGGCTCCTAGTGGACCCGTCTATACCCCATGGTACTAAATGGACCCCAGTATCCTCTACGGACTACGAGAAAAGGATTTACCGGTAGGTAATTAAAAATTAAAAATCCTATTATCGGACGACATATCGCCTAGTGTGTACCAGGCTTTGCATTCATAGGATAACAAGACATGTAACATTGCACCTGTGTCATCTTGCAGCCTATTATTTTTTTATTTTCGCTTTTTAGAGTGAGGGTAACATTCCTCCTAGCGGGGAGTATTTCCCGGGCACTCGGCCGCTGACAGGTAATTATTTGCCACGTTCTGCTGGCGGTGAGGAATGCTGTTTGGCTAAAAGCCTGGTACAGTACGAGAACCTCAGATAATCTGCAGGATTGATGAGTTTGCACCTTGGATAAAAGGGCGTCCTCCTGCCATGTGGTCTGGCTGCGTTGTGAGGAGATTAATGTAAATGTAATAAAATGATACATGGCGCTATATCTCTGCTTCTCCCAAGCTGGATATATCGTCTATCAGCTTTTATCTGTCACGTGACCTGTAGTTCTGTACGAACCCTCACCTGTAATATGCAGTAATGCGGTAAGTGCACCACGTACAGGAACACTTACTATTACATCATTGCTCGATGCCTCTCTGTACGTGAAATACAGATTTTTCTTTATCTAGTGTTCTCCCTTCCCTGCTGTTATATTCTCCCTTATGCTGGAGGCCCCAGTATGCATAGAGACAAGAGAGAGATTTAGTAGGCATTCTAGTAGTTAAAGCAACCCAGGTCCGTAACTAGGGTTGTGCAACCGATGCAGCCACCTAAGGTGCAAGACTGAGTGGTTGCAAGCAACCATTGCTGCCCCAGTGGTTCCCGTCAGAGGTGTAACTAAGGGAGGCAACAGAGGCGGCTGCCGCCGGGCCGCCACTGGTTCCCGTCTCAGGCTTCTGGGGTATCCTGGCCCCTCACGTCCATGATGTCATGATGTCACATGTGTGATAGATGGCGGGCATCGTCTGTCCTGCCACGGCTGTGATATATCCGTGGCACAGCAGCTTCTAGAAAAACAATTCTGTAGGGTTTTAGAGACACGACCTTGGTATATAGAGTATGCGGGATTACCCAGAAATCACCAGGTCCCCAATGTGACAAGGGTCCATCTATAGGCGACTGGGAGTCAGTACTCGCACAAGAACAATGTAAGACATATATCTCAGCCATGGCGGCTCCCGATCTCTCCACACTTAGCAGACCGTTAAGGGATATCATTCGTCTTATAGCATCTAATTAGATAAATTCAGGCACATGTCTCTTACTAAGTAGAAACTATTAAAAGTAATCAATGGCCTGAATATTAACCTGGCAGGATCCGGCTAACGTCGATTACACAGAGCCGTCCCCTTTTGCTCCAGACATTTCTCAGAGCTTATATCTCTTCATTATATTGTAAGCGGCGTGCTCTCCCTATGAACTGACGATTCTCTATCACTGATCGCAATTGTATAGCGGACTTATTTATCCAATCATTGCTCTTCCATGTCCTTACTAATGTATAAGGCTGTGGAGGGTATACCTGATAGAATGCACACTGCAGTAAGAGATATACACCCATCAGCCATAGCGTTATATATACTATATATATATATATATATATATATATATATATATATATATATATAGGAATCGGGGTGCACTCCCAGTCTTCATTAGTCAATTTATTGTTTAAACCATCAAAAGGAACATATAGAATGCATCAATGGTTCGGTGCAACATCTGGACCTCTGTACATCCTCTAGGGCAGCGGTGGCCAACCCGCGGCTCTCGAGCTGCATGCGGCTCGTTCTATCTCTGCATGCGGCTCGTAAGCCCCCGCTACACCTCCCGCCGCCCTAGTTTGCAGTGCCCGGAGCCGGCCCATGAGCCAATTAGCGCTCACGGACCGGCAGCCAATCAGGAGACTTAGCTGCCAGTCCGCGAACTCTGATTGGCTCACGGACCGGCGCCTAATTAGAGAGAATCAACGCTGCCGGAGAGTGGAGACTGAGGGGCAGGAGAGGTGCACCCTGCGCTCTCCTCCCCTCACAAGCAGCAGACTGAGCAGAGCAGCAGCACGGTGGTGAGCAGCACTTGGGGGGACGCAATGTGGGGACATGTGTATCTTACACTGGGGGCATATCCAGTGGTGCAAGTAGAAAAAATGTCTTACAGGTACTGTGTGTGCCAAAAAAATGGGTGTGACCAAATTCCACATGGGGTGTGGCCAATGAAAATGGGGGCGTGGTACACATATGGGAGGAGGGGCAGATACACATATGTCCCCAACAGTGCCAGATACACATTGCCCCACAGTGCCAGATATACATTGCCCCACAGTGCCAGATATACATTGCCCCAGTGTGCCAGATATATATTGCCCCACAGTGCCAGATATACATTGCCCCAGTGTGCCAGATATACATTGCCCCACAGTGCCAGATATACATTGCCCCACAGTGCCAGATATACATTGCCCCAGTGTGCCAGATATACATTGCCCCACAGTGCCAGATATACATTGCCCCACAGTGCCAGATATACATTGCCCCAGTGTGCCAGATATACATTGCCCCACAGTGCCAGATACACATTGCCCCAGTGTGCCAGATATACATTGCCCCACAGTGCCAGATATACATTGCCCCAGTGTGCCAGATATACATTGCCCCACAGTGCCAGATATACATTGCCCCACAGTGCCAGATACACATTGCCCCAGTGTGCCAGATATACATTGCCCCACAGTGCCAGATATATATTGCCCCAGTGTGCCAGATATACATTGCCCCAGTGTGCCAGATATACATTGCCCCACAGTGCCAGATATATATTGCCCCAGTGTGCCAGATATACATTGCCCCAGTGTGCCAGATATACATTGCCCCACAGTGCCAGATATACATTGCCCCAGTGTGCCAGATATACATTGCCCCACAGTGCCAGATATACATTGCCCCAGTGTGCCAGATATACATTGCCCCAGTGTGCCAGATATACATTGCCCCACAGTGCCAGATATATATTGCCCCAGTGTGCCAGATATACATTGCCCCAGTGTGCCAGATATACATTGCCCCACAGTGCCAGATATATATTGCCCCAGTGTGCCAGATATACATTGCCCCAGTGTGCCAGATATACATTGCCCCACAGTGCCAGATATACATTGCCCCAGTGTGCCAGATATACATTGCCCCACAGTGCCAGATATACATTGCCCCACAGTGCCAGATATACATTGCCCCACAGTGCCAGATACACAAATGCCCCCACAGTGCCAGATATGCCCCCAGTGCCAGGTATACATGCATCCCCCCCTCCCCCCCATGCTGCTCACCGCTGCTGCTGCTGCTGCTGCTGCTGTTGTGTGTGTGTGTGTGTGTGTGTGTGTGTGTGTGTGTGTGTGTGTGTGTGTGGGGAGGAGAGTGCAGCCTGCGCCTCTCCTTTCCTTCAGCCTTCGGTGGCGGTGAGGATGTCTTAGTTCAATTCAGCACCGATCCGTGAGCCAATCAAAGCTTGCGGTCCGGCAACCTTGGCTGCCGGTCCGTGAGCTCTGATTGGCTCATGGGCGGCGCTGAATTGAACGAAGACACTGAGGGGCAGGAGAGGCGAACGCTGCGCTATCCTCCCCTCCCATCAGCGGCGGTGAGCAGCAGAGGGAGGGAGGGACGGAGCGGCGAGGAGCGGCAGCCCAGCGGCATGGGTACGGCGTACCCACAGCGAAATTCTAAGGGGTACACCATACCCACCAGTACCCGCACACTTGCACCACTGGGCATATCTGGCACTTGGGGGACATGTGTATCTGGCACTTGGGGGACATGTGTATCTGGCACTGGGGGGACATGTGTATCTGGTACTGGGGGCATATCTGGCACTGGGGGGACATGTGTATCTGGCACTGGGGGGACATGTGTATCTGGCACTGGGGGCATATCTGGCACTGGGGGGACATGTGTATCTGGCACTGGGGGCATATCTGGCACTGGGGGGACATGTGTATCTGGCACTGGGGGGACATGTGTATCTGGCACTGGGGGGACATGTGTATCTGGCACTGGGGACATATCTGGCACTGGGGGGACATGTGTATCTGGCACTGGGGGGACATGTGTATCTGGCACTGGGGGGACATGTGTATCTGGCACTGGGGACATATCTGGCACTGGGGGGACATGTGTATCTGGCACTGGGGGGACATGTGTATCTGGCACTGGGGGCATATCTGGCACTGTGGGGACATGTGTATCTGGCACTGGGGGCATATCTGGTACTGTGGGGACATGTGTATCTGGCACTGGGGGCATATCTGGCACTGTGGGGACATGTGTATCTGGCACTGGGGGGACATGTGTATCTGGCACTGGGGACATATCTGGCACTGTGGGGACATGTGTATCTGGCACTGGGGGGACATGTGTATCTGGCACTGGGGACATATCTGGCACTGGGGGGACATGTGTATCTGGCACTGGGGGGACATGTGTATCTGGCACTGGGGGCATATCTGGCACTGTGGGGACATGTGTATCTGGCACTGGGGGGACATGTGTATCTGGCACTGGGGACATATCTGGCACTGGGGGGACATGTGTATCTGGCACTGGGGGGACATGTGTATCTGGCACTGGGGGGACATGTGTATCTGGCACTGGGGACATATCTGGCACTGGGGGGACATGTATATCTGGCACTGGGGGGACATGTATATCTGGCACTGGGGGGACATGTGTATCTGGCACTGGGGGGACATTTGTATCTGGCACTGGGGACATGTGTATCTGGCACTGGGGAGAGGTGTTGCTGACAGTGGGGGCATATTTGGCACTGGGGCATATCTGGCACTGGGTGGACATGTGTATCTGGCACTGGGGGCATATATGTATTTAGCACTGTGGAGGCATATATGTATCTGGCACTGTGGGGGCATATATGTATCTGGCACTGTGGGGGCATATATGTATCTGGCACTGTGGGGGCATATATGTATCTGGCACTGTGGAGGAATATATGTATCTGGCACTGTGGGGACATATATGTATTTGGCGCAGTGGAGGAATATATGTATCTGGCACTGTGGAGGAATATATGTATCTGGCACTGTGGGGGCATATATGTATCTGGCACTGTGGAGGAATATATGTATCTGGCACTGTGGGGGCATATATGAATTTGGCACTGTGGGGACATATATGTATCTGGCACTGTGGGGCATATATGTATCTGGCGCTGTGGAGGAATATATGTATCTGGCACTGTGGAGGAATATATGTATCTGGCACTGTGGGGGCATATATGTATCTGGCACTGTGGAGGAATATATGTATTTGGCCCTGTGGGGGCATATATGTATCTGGCACTGTGGAGGAATATATGTATCTGGCACTGTGGGGGCATATATGTATCTGGCACTGTGGGGACATATATGTATCTGGCACTGTGGGGACATATATGTATCTGGCACTGTGGAGGAATATATGTATCTGGCACTGAGGGGGCATATATGTATCTGGCACTGTGAAGGAATATATGTATCTGGCACTGTGGAGGAATATATGTATCTGGCACTGTGGGGGCATATATGTATCTGGCACTGTGGAGGAATATATGTATCTGGCACTGTGGGGACATATATGTATCTGGCACTGTGGAGGAATATATGTATCTGGCACTGTGGGGGCATATATGTATCTGGCACTGTGGGGACATATATGTATCTGGCACTGTGGAGGAATATATGTATCTGGCACTGTGGGGGCATATATGTATCTGGCACTGTGGGGACATATATTTATCTGGCAATGTGGAGGAATATATGTATCTGGCACTGTGGGGGCATATATGTATCTGGCACTGTGGAGGAATATATGTATCTGGCACTGTGGGGACATATATGTATCTGGCACTGGGGGCATATATGTATCTGGCACTGTGGGGGCATATATGTATCTGGCACTGTGGGGGCATATATGTATTTGGCACTGTGGGGGCATATATGTATCTGGCACTGTGGGGGGCATATATGTATCTGGCACTGTGGGGGCATATATGTATCTGGCACTGTGGGGGCATATATGTATCTGGCACTGTGGGGACATATATGTATCTGGCACTGTGGGGGCATATATGTATCTGGCACTGTGGGGGCATATATGTATCTGGCACTGTGGGGGCATATATGTATCTGGCACTGTGGGGGCATATATGTATCTGGCACTGTGGGGACATATATGTATCTGGCACTGTGGGGACATATATGTATCTGGCACTGTGGGGGCATATATGTATTTGGCACTGTGGGGCATATATGTATCTGGCACTGTGGAGGAATATATGTATCTGGCACTGTGGGGGCATATATGTATCTGGCACTGTGGGGGCATATATGTATTTGGCACTGTGGGGGCATATATGTATCTGGCACTGTGGGGACATATATGTATCTGGCACTGTGGGGACATATATGTATCTGGCACTGTGGGGGCATATATGTATTTGGCACTGTGGGGCATATATGTATCTGGCACTGTGGAGGAATATATGTATCTGGCACTGTGGGGGCATATATGTATCTGGCACTGTGGGGGCATATATGTATTTGGCACTGTGGGGGCATATATGTATTTGGCACTGTGGAGGCACCCATTTTTTGGTGTTTTTATATGTATGCCACTGTGTTTTTATATGTATGTGGCACTGTACAACATGAATAAAAATAGGGTTATGACACAAGGTCATACTCCTACAAACATCAAACCGAAAGGTGTGCGCATAAAAATGGTGTGTGGCCATAACACCCATCAGCCATAACATGATAAATATACACCCGTCAGCCATAATAATATTTACAATATATGGACAAAAGTATTCGGACGTCTGACCAGTACACCAACAGGGACTGTAATGGATATATGTATATGAAGTGGCTGTTATAAAGTGGCAGCTAAACTCAATGGCAGTGTTATACCTGTTATACCGAAGGAAAACAGAAGGACTGTGTTACAAACACAAAACTCAGGATCACTTGTAGAAGGGATGAAAAATACATGGACTTGGTGTTTTTGTTGGAACCCTACTCTGAACTGTAGCAATCTGAAATCACCCCCATTTTGTGTCATCTCTTCCAGGGGTAAACTCTTCCACCCTGGGTAATCCTACACTGTGCGCCCAAAATGGCTGCTGCACCTGGTACACATTATGAGGGTGAAATACACGACCCATGGAAGTTATTACCCAAAATGCCTACACCAGTCCTGCATTATGCTTATTGTACTTAAGGTTTTCTTTTATGTCTGTGTGGCTTATCTATTGCTCTTTTACTTAAATCTTCTGTATTACTTGCATTGTTTTTGATTTCTGTAAAGCGCCTTGTGTCCTGTTGTAGAAAGAGCGCTATATAAATACAATTATTATTATTATTATTATTATTATTAATGAGATTGTATCCATATACGTATACTGTAATATGGAGTTGGTCCCCCCTCTAGCAGCTATAACAGCTTCCACTCTTCTTGGAAGGCTTTCCACAAGATTTTGGAGTGTTTCTGTGAGAAGTTGTGGCCATTCATTCTGTAGAGCATTTATGAGGTCAGGCACTGATGTTGGACGAGAAGGCTTGGCTTACAATCTCCATTCTAGTTCATCCCAAAGGTGCTTAATGGGGTTGAGGTCAGGGTTCTGACTGGGCCAGTCAAGTTCTTCCACACCAAACTCATCAAACCGTGTCTTTACTCTTTATAGACCATCCTTGTGCACTGGGGCACAGTCATGTTGGAATAGAAAAGGGCCTTCCTCAAACTGTTGCCACAAAGTTGGAAGCATAGCATTGTCCAAAATAGAAATTCCACTGGAAACTTTCAGCTGGTAGATGTTATCATTGGAGAATTCTTCTAATATGGACACCAAGGTTCTTATTCAATACGTGAGATGTCCATTGAGCTTGGTGAACAAACCCTCTCACCCAAAAAAAATCACCCAAGAATACGGCCAATGGCCAGATATTAGTACATCACAATAACTTTATTCTTGATTCACAATTTTTTAAAAAGTATTAAAAGCAATTTTTTTACATTGAGTATGGGCTGTGGTCACACCAAATATTGAGGGTATCCGGTCTCTAGATCGACCATACTTGGGTCTACACTGTCTAGGTTGATCACTATTGGTCGACAGTAAGTATGTCGACATGGTTTCTAGGTTGACAGAGACTCTAGATCGACATCTACTAGGTAGACATGACAAAAGGTCGACTTTAGTTTTTCAAAAAATGTTCACTTTACGATCCACGTGGACTACAATTGGGAACGGTAACCCGTGCCGGTGCACTAATTGGGTATCCCGGTCACTGTACGGAGGAAACAACGCCAAAAAAGTGCAAAAACTCATGTCGACCTTCTGTCATGGCGACCTAGTACATGTCGATCTAGAGTCCCTGTCGACCTAGAAACCATGTCGACTAATAATGGTCGACCTAGACACTGTCGGCCTAAGTGTGTTCGACCTTGCATATTACATCCATATTGAGTTGATTTAGATTCCTCTCCTGTTCCGTCACTTTGCAATTTGGAAATTTATAAAAATAAACAATCAACACTTCTTCTCTTGAAAGCAATCTTACGTTGCAGCATTTTTTCCACACTTGCCTAAAACGTCTGCACATTACTGTATATACTGTACACAGGGCCGGATTATGGCTTCGGGAGGCCCAGGGCACTTAAGACAGGGGGCCCTCCCCCCCCCCCCCTTGCCAGTGACTCCACACACAGTTGACAGTTTCAGGGGTGTTGTCTAATCGCGGACGACATGGCCACGCTCCTTATGCAAATTGCCGAAAACAGCATAATTTTTTTAATAGATTTGGCCCCCCAGCCAGGGTCAGATCAACAGGGTGGGGGGGAGGGGGAGCGATCAGCACTTCCCCCTGGCCCCTGCACAGGCAGAAGAGGTTACCGCTGGTAAGCGGCAGCAGCTTCCCTGCACTATAACAGACCAGCCAGCACACCACTGCGTGTGTTGGCTGGAGCACAATACTGCTTCTGGCAGGACGAGGAGGAGGGGGTGAGACAGGGGTCGGAAGTGGATCTGGGTAATTAGCACCCGCTCCATCCTGTATCTGCTGCGCTGCAGTGTGTGTGACATTTCCCTCCCACTCCGTCTTAGGCAGCTGCCGCTGGAGATTACGGAATCAGTGAGTCTGTGCACTGTGGCATAGCTGCTCCGTTGGGGGGCCCCCTAAAATAGGAGGGTCCTGGGCTTCCCTCCTTAATCCGGCTCTGACTGTACATATATATATATATATATATATACAGTATATATAATATATATATATATAAATATCTATTTTGCAGGAAAATCTATACATATTAATCACTAATCAGGCAGCTTATCTTGACTCAGGAAGTTGCACTGTACATGTTAATCCAGTAGATGGCGCACTAACACAAATACTACATATCATAGAATTGCTGGTCACTTGTAATCTTTCAGTGTTACTGTAGGTTAAGTAGCAATAGATTTGGGATCTACAAGGTAATATTTGATTGATTAGAGTGAATTTAGACTGGGCTGTGAGATTGATTGCTCCTTGAATTGGATTTTGTGGTTTACATGAAAAAATAGGAAATTGTGGATTATTGCTTATCGGTGTACTGTCGTAGGGACAAATACTCAGGGCTGCAGGTGCAGATCTCAGGACCAGCTACTTCTCCCATAGGCAGCTTTACGTGGCTTGCTTAGGAGTTAGTAGCCCCCCACACATCTTTTTGTGTTAATCCCTGAAGGAAAAAAAGGCAAATATTGTTTACAAAGAAATTTTGTGGTCAGTGTGTACAATATAAAATATCACATTATTAGATGCCACTACTGTCTTTGTAACATTACTTCCGCTGAGCAATAACAGACATCCACGCGAGCGAAGCCGCGGGTAAACACTAGTATGTGTAAATACTACAGGATAGATAGATAGATAGATAGATAGATAGATAGATAGATAGATAGATAGATAGATAGATAGATAGAGATGTGATATGATATAAATAGATAGATCTATCATTCTGCTTGACGTTTGTATTTATTGACTGTGTAGTTGTTCTTTGTGTATGTGTTTCTCCAGTATTATCTGTTTCCTCCCGTCCCAGCGCATGTCAGTGTCTGTGTGGTGACGGGGTAATGGCATTGGTAGGACTCGGATTGTCACTCAATATCAGGGTTGCTGTCGGCTGGCGGTCTCTGGGAGACGGGGAGATGGGATAGAGCTGAAGGGTCACTGAGTTTGCAGTTTCCTGGTGAAATGACACAATTTCAGCCCCTGGAAGAGTAATGTATGCCCAGTGACCATGGCTCCTCCAATTAACTCCCATAACAGGAGAGACGTGCGTATTATCCAGGAGTGGGACTTTTAAAGCAGCACCCTAATTGCGATTCTAGCTACGTACCGCGATTACTATACATTGCAGTGTGCCTGGAGCCTGCGAGCCGAGCATTACAGAATCTTAGTCCATTAAGCCATATTGAAAGTCACAATTGTCCAGAGACAAATTGCTGTAATAAAGCATTTATTGTTTGCAGAGTGCACATTCCCAGGCAGTGATGTATTCTTAGTAATGCTTTATGGATTACATAAAGCCCTGCAAATTGTACACTATATCAGAGGGGGAGGAGCCCGCAGATGGCGCACGGTAATCAGGCACTCACCACGTCCAGCGCCGGACTATCACCATTAACCTACTAAATTCCTCATTGTCCTCTTAAGTACTTTTAAGGAGTTTTAAAACCTCTGCCCGGTGGCATTGGTAGAGGCTCTATACTCTGTATTATCTGTCAAAGTCGAAAAATATTACAGAGCATACATCACGTACAAAATACACACACATGCCCACTGAGCGTGCACTTGTTCCGCCGTGCGTGAACATATCCGCAATTTGCGTACGGTCGCTCCCGCGGTCCTGCGCGTGGTATGGGTATTTACGGCGGAGTTTGTGAACGCATGGAGAGCTATCAAAACATTACATATTTAATCCAAATAGTGCACAATGTACACATAGTCCCCCTGCACCACATCAGAAAGTATCAACAGTTTAAATGATCCCAGAACAAAGGGATTCATCTTTACAGGATAGGAGGGGACAGACTAAGGTTATAAGGTGGTGTTTGGTATCCGGCTGTAGGGTATTTTTAGGGAAACATTCCGTTGTTGGTCTGCGGAAGATCGCATCTTCCTGCGGATAGTTATGTGCAGAAGCAGAATATAGATATAAGCTGTATTTACTGTATATTATGTATGCGGCGGGAATCCAGAGGAGACCACCCACAAGAGCAGTTGAGAAAGACATCGCCTACCTTTTCAAATCAACCTATGACCTCTCCTGTACTGTAAAAGTGCATCCCTGTGTCCAATGGACAAAGGGATTACAGTATCCATTGTATTGCTTTTGGAAGTATTGTATAAAAAACCTGCTGCAGCCTGGCCGGGCACAAGACTCTCAACGCTATCAACCTGATAGCGGAGGACCGGACCGGGAAGCGCACGCAAATATTCTAACGTATGTACATTGACTGTAGCCATTTACTCTGTTGTATTGTAGTGCATAATTTGTATTGTTTACCCCCTTTCAGAAATATTACTCTGTAGTGTCGGAACCCAGTGATTAACTACAAATCGCTGTTGTGTCCTCTTTTCCCTGCTAGGGTTTAAAGCGTATTACATTGCCTAACTGTATAAGGTTTAAAGTGTTTTACATTGCCTAACTGTATAAGGTTTAAAAGTGTATTAATTGGGTGTGTACGCGCTGCGTGTACTTTGTACCCCCAGCGCGGCGTATGTACGCAAAGTCTGTACAGTGATACAGTGTATAAAGTACGTAGCGTGTGTACTAAGTTTAGCGGCCGCAGCGGCTCCATGGTAAAAGTGTGTTTAAAGGTATAGCTTTATGTTTTAAGATAATATCTACATTATCATATCTGTGGACCTCAATCCCAGGTTTAATAATAAAAAGGTTTAATAACAAAAAAAAGATGCAAAATATTGGGATATATAAAATAAACTTGTTATACGATCATGTGAACACATCTTCAGCAGGTGGTGCTGATGTTGCAGGACCCCCAGCACTGGCGGAGTGGGTAATCCTGATGTGGAGCGGGGATTATACATTATGATTATACAGTAGGGGCACAGACACATGAAAATTAGAGGGATTCCCATAAATGAATTCACGCCATTATTCTCCTTTAATTGGAATCATTTATTTAGGTTCAAACCGTCAGACCCATTACATGTAATCTGACTTTTTGGGACAGATTATCTTTTTTCACCATATGTAAAGTCACCAGGCAGTGGATCCGATTCGCAGCCTTGCGCGGGACTTGGGTTCTATATAAGGCGCCGTAGCCGGGACTTGGCACCATTTCAGTCTAATGCATGCTGCCTTTTGCTGCGCTGCATTTTGCTGTGTCCAGAGTCTCACAAGTGGCTGTGCTGTGTATAGGGGGCTCAGTGCACGCTGCTGTGTGCTGTGCTATACTCTGCTATACTGGCTGTGCAGTGTCCAGACTCACAAGTGGCTGTGCTCTGTATAGTAACTGTACAGGGGGCACGCTGCTGTATACTGCGCTAGTCTATGCTGTAAATTGTACTGCTTGGTGTGCTTTACCCTAGTGCGCTCTGTTCATATGCATCTATATGCCCTGTGATCTAAGCAGTTTGAACCGAGCTACAAGTTAAAAGACATGATAAAAAAAATACTGTATATATTTTTATATATATATATATATATATATATATACAGACATTGCAATGGAGGCGGCACTCACTGGACTTGTAAAAAATACACACTGTACTACCACTGTACAGTACCGACGTTTCAGAGTTTTAATCCTTCATCAGAGTACAATATTCACATACAAGTGCACTTACCTAAATAGATACCGGTCACCAGTGATCCAGAACACACGAAGCGCGGCTTCCTGGCGGCGTGTAGGCACCATGGCGTCATCAGATTGCGCCCAGCATCCGGCCCAATACACACCCCCAGGTTGCCTAGGAAACAGTGCATACAAGATCGTGAAAGTGTAGCAGGGTACAAGATGTCATATAGTTCAAGTACGATTATTAAAGTACACTACCAGCTGCAAACTGTGGTGCATATATACTAATCTTCATATGATTACAAGGTACCGATCTACTCCAGCACCAATTCCCAATAAGATTGCTCCAGCGGGTACAATGCCATCCGCCGAGTAACCAAGGGACCAACTTTATATTCTGTATATCAAATATATATAATCCAAACACCCATAGTTTTACCCAGGTAGGTACCAAAAAAAGGCATATTACATAGACCAAATGTCCCATAGTTAAGTGGAGCATAAGGAAAAGAATATAGAAAAGGGAACATATTGAGCAAAATTATAGGAAGCAAGTCAGAAAGAGATGTTCATTTAATCCAGCTTGGGCAATTGTATTTAGATTAAAGATCCATTTCGCCTCCAATTTCAACAGGGCTTTATCCCTATTCCCTCCTCTTATAGAAGCCGGCACATGGTCGATCATCTTATATTGCATCGAAGTCAATGGATGTTTAAATTCACGAAAGTGCCTGGCCACCGGCTGATCGCAGGCTTGTCCCTCCAATACCTACCTGATAGTACAACGATGTGTTGCCATCCTCTCCTTGAATTGCCGGGATGTCTTGCCGACATAAAGTAGTCCACACGGACACCGAATGAAGTACACTACATACCTACTGCTACATGAATAAATATAACGTATGTGATAGATGCTTCCAGAGTGCGGGGGCACAAATGTGCTCCCTCTTTCCAAGTAACTACATGTCGCACAACCTGTGCAACGGTAATTACCTGGCTTCTTAGAAAGGAAATGTTGATTGTCAGGCTTTGAAAAAGATGTAATATCTGTGCGTACGACACGATCTCATATATTCCGTCCACGACGGAAACAGGACATGATCCTACTGTCCTTTAAGAAGATAAATTGGGCTCCTGACTCACTAAGGGCCAATGTCGTCTGGCAGTCTTGACGATGTCTCTACTCGCTGTGGAGAATGTACTAACAAACGGGAAGATGTCCTTTCTAGTGTCCTTTTGCTTTATTTCCAAGATATTCTGCTGTGGAATAGATAGAACTTTTGCTTTGGCACACCTAAGGGTTGCATAGTCATAGCCCCTAGCAATAAATTTGACGATCATCTCATCCATCAATTTAGATGCTTCATCAGGATCACTACATATTCTACAGTGTGTATTTTTTACAAGTCCAGTGAGTGCCGCCTCCATTGCAATGTCTGTTTGAGTTTAATTGAGGAGGGCACCAGGGCCGTTGCACCGATTGCTGTGAGTGCCGGGAATTGCTGCATTATGTATATATATATATATATAAATAAATATATATATATTGTTTGTACTGTTTGGTGTGCTTTACCCCAGTGCCCATTATTCACGTGCACCTATAAGCCCTGTGACTCCACACAGTTTAAACTAAGCTGCAAGCTCTAACACAGAAAAATACATATCTATAGATCTATTGTTTGTAGTGCACTTTACCCTAGGGCCCTTTGTTCGAAGCCCTGTGACTCCAAGCAGTTATACCCGAGTGGTGACTTCAAAAAAGGGAAAAAAATATACAGATCAATCGCTTGTACTGTTCTGTGCACTGTACCCCAGTACGCTGTGGCAATGTTTCATAGATGTGCCGAGTGTTTGTGCCGCTGCTTTGTCACTTAGTTGCCAACCAACTGCTGCAGCCTTTGGCCTATGTGAGGTGGTCAGAATTGACTGGAAATGACTGGAAATTTGTGTTATTGAGGTTAATAATACCCTAGGAACAAAAAAGTGATTGTGTGATTTTAATTTTTCTAGTCAATTAAAAAAAAATCCAAAGCGGACGAAGAATAAGAGCCAAATCCAAATCCAGTAAAAATGGTCTCTACCCGGAACCAGCTGTAATTCCAACATAAAATCACTGCTTGGGTTACATCTCTTTGCCTATTTTCTTAGCTTTGCACTTATCGTGTATTATATTTTTCAGGGCATATAGCTGTTTCTCGGAGGCAGGCTTTGTGTTGCGCATCCATTAGCTAGGTACAAACTGATTAAACTCACACAAAAATATGCTTCTCCACCGTTCTGCGATCGGGACTTATTATACATATTCACAGCAATCCTGGAAAATGACCCTGAAATGTTTTCTTCTCGTTCTCAGTAGTGGAAAATAAACAGAAACATTTTAGGTTGCAGAATGCCTGGAGGTTCTATTATTAAACGCAAAGCATCCATTAATTCAACAAAGAGCAACTGCAGGTAATAACCCCGGGGCAGCTGGGCAGACCTACACCAAGGGCCACACATAGGGGCTTATATTCCCCTAAAGCACCAGGAAAGTGTGCAGTCGCTCGGTGCATCTTAGAGATATGCTGATAGCATGAAAACATTTGTAAAGTAGACGTATTAGCAAAGGCGTAGCTACTGTAGGTGTATAGGGTGCGCCTGATATGGGGCCACAAGTTGTACCCCTGGACCCACCTCCTCCTGCACCCAGTGCTCACCTCATGCCACAGGAGTTTTATCAGTGCCAGAGAAGTGCTCTGCGCTGTCTGTTTACTGCCGTGGCTGCCGGGCACTAGGACCGGAGCGGCTGTTGCTGGAGGTGCGTCCTCCAACCTGCACCTTCCTAATGCGATATATTCCGGTCGGTCGTGCTGCATGGACAACCAGACGATATCGCATGCAGCACCGTGCAAGGATCGAGGGATCGTTCTGTCCTTCATTACATGGTTCTGATGTGTACCGATGTACATCAGTGGTTCCCACACTTTCATGAATCACGGTACCCTAGAGCATCAGCAATTTTTCAAGGTATTCCAAGTCAAAAAGTTTCTTATTGATAAATAAATATATATATATGGAATACATACGCCTTACCGGCGGACGGGATGCCGACTGTCATTATCCCGACAGTGGCATCCAGCCCCCCAGAATGCCGTCAGCAGAGCGAGTGCTGAGAGTCCCCTTGTGGGATCGCTGCGCTCACTACGCTGCACTCACCACGGAACCTATTCCAACTCTATGGGTGTATGGCTGTCGGTATTGACGGCTGTTGGGATTTTGGCGTCGGTATCCCGAACGCCAGGATCCCGACAGCTGGCATTTTAACTGATATATATATATATATATATATATATATATATATATATATACCAACAAATATAAAACCACAGCACTCACCACCCCAGAAGCGGAGTGCAGTGTCTGCACTCACCACTCATAGGGTGGGGTGCATGTAGCCTATGGCCACCTACTTACAAATATACAAACAGAAAGTTCAGCACTCACCAAAGCAAGCTCACTTATTTTCACAACATCAATAAACAAATGATGGGGGTTTAGTTAGTGAATTGGCCAATGCACGGAAGCCTGCAAACCGCTCGCCAAGGTACCCCATCTCATACTTGCCGATATTTTAAATCTCCTCTCCGGGAGATGACCGGAGAGGAGAAGCAGGTGGGCGGTGATGAGGGAGGAGCCAATCTGATTACATCAGCAGGCCCCGCCCACCCACCGGGAAAAGACGGTAATTGGATGAAATTTGGCTAGGTGCGGGGCTAAAATGACGCGATTAGCATCTGATCGCGTCATTAGGCTCCGCCCCCCACCGGGTCCGTGATTTTACGGTGTTATTCTCCCTATTCTGCCCACTTCACTAGGAAGTGGGCAGAATGCGGGAGGGGTGCCCACTCTTCCGGGGGCTGCGGGTGACTACCCGAAAACTGGGTGTCTCCCGCAGAATCCGGGAGAGTAGGTAAGTATGCCCCACCTTCTTGCAGGTCCTACACTATGCTGGGGGAAGAGAGATGCAGATGCACACTCTTAGCGGTACATGGGCCCGCATATTTGCGCAAATGTGTGCTAAGAACTTCAATTATACTCCATGTTAACTGTGAGGGTTTATTTAAATTATTTTTATTATCAGTGTTCTTAGTGCTAAGAGTGTGCATCTGCATCTCTCTTCCCCCAGCATAGTATTAGAAGCCTCAGCATGATAGCACCTCTTGATCTCTTTAGTAATAGGATGTGCAATCCAGGTTCCCCCCTTTTTCCACTATATTTGTGTATATATTGTACACTGGAAGGCAAGGCTTCCTTCCTCTGGATTGGCACTCCTCCCATTCACCCTCAGGTGTTTTAATTAGCTGGGTTCCTGCATTTCAGATCACACATTGATAAGGCCCTATTTAGAGGTAAGTCCTGTATAAATTTATAGAATGTGATAGTATTAGGGATGTTAGGGACCCATGTGATGAAGTCACCTGGCCGCGGTACATGGGCCCGCATATTTGCGCAAATGTGTGCTAAGAACTTCAATTATACTCCATGTTGACTGTGAGGGTTTATTTAAATTATTTTTATTATCAGTGTTCTTAGTGCTAAGAGTGTGCATCTGCATCTCTCTTCCCCCAGCATAGTATTAGAAGCCTCAGCATGATAGCACCTCTTGATCTCTTTAGTAATAGGATGTGCAATCCAGGTTCCCCCCTTTTTCCACTATATTTGTGTATATATTGTACACTGGAAGGCAAGGCTTCCTTCCTCTGGATTGGCACTCCTCCCATTCACCCTCAGGTGTTTTAATTAGCTGGGTTCCTGCATTTCAGATCACACATTGATAAGGCCCTATTTAGAGGTAAGTCCTGTATAAATTTATAGAATGTGATAGTATTAGGGATGTTAGGGACCCATGTGATGAAGTCACCTGGCCGCGGTACATGGGCCCGCATATTTGCGCAAATGTGTGCTAAGAACTTCAATTATACTCCATGTTAACTGTGAGGGTTTATTTAAATTATTTTTATTATCAGTGTTCTTAGTGCTAAGAGTGTGCATCTGCATCTCTCTTCCCCCAGCATAGTATTAGAAGCCTCAGCATGATAGCACCTCTTGATATCTTTAGTAATAGGATGTGCAATCCAGGTTCCCCCCTTTTCCACTATATTTGTGTATATATTGTACACTGGAAGGCAAGGCTTCCTTCCTCTGGATTGGCACTCCTCCCATTCACCCTCAGGTGTTTTAATTAGCTGGGTTCCTGCATTTCAGATCACACATTGATAAGGCCCTATTTAGAGGTAAGTCCTGTATAAATTTATAGAATGTGATAGTATTAGGGATGTTAGGGACCCATGTGATGAAGTCACCTGGCCGCGGTACATGGGCCCGCATATTTGCGCAAATGTGTGCTAAGAACTTCAATTATACTCCATGTTAACTGTGAGGGTTTATTTAAATTATTTTTATTATCAGTGTTCTTAGTGCTAAGAGTGTGCATCTGCATCTCTCTTCCCCCAGCATAGTATTAGAAGCCTCAGCATGATAGCACCTCTTGATCTCTTCAGTAATAGGATGTGCAATCCAGGTTCCCCCCTTTTTCCACTATATTTGTGTATATATTGTACACTGGAAGGCAAGGCTTCCTTCCTCTGGATTGGCACTCCTCCCATTCACCCTCAGGTGTTTTAATTAGCTGGGTTCCTGCATTTCAGATCACACATTGATAAGGCCCTATTTAGAGGTAAGTCCTGTATAAATTTATAGAATGTGATAGTATTAGGGATGTTAGGGACCCATGTGATGAAGTCACCTGGCCGCGGTACATGGGCCCGCATATTTGCGCAAATGTGTGCTAAGAACTTCAATTATACTCCATGTTGACTGTGAGGGTTTATTTAAATTATTTTTATTATCAGTGTTCTTAGTGCTAAGAGTGTGCATCTGCATCTCTCTTCCCCCAGCATAGTATTAGAAGCCTCAGCATGATAGCACCTCTTGATCTCTTTAGTAATAGGATGTGCAATCCAGGTTCCCCCCTTTTTCCACTATATTTGTGTATATATTGTACACTGGAAGGCAAGGCTTCCTTCCTCTGGATTGGCACTCCTCCCATTCACCCTCAGGTGTTTTAATTAGCTGGGTTCCTGCATTTCAGATCACACATTGATAAGGCCCTATTTAGAGGTAAGTCCTGTATAAATTTATAGAATGTGATAGTATTAGGGATGTTAGGGACCCATGTGATGAAGTCACCTGGCCGCGGTACATGGGCCCGCATATTTGCGCAAATGTGTGCTAAGAACTTCAATTATACTCCATGTTAACTGTGAGGGTTTATTTAAATTATTTTTATTATCAGTGTTCTTAGTGCTAAGAGTGTGCATCTGCATCTCTCTTCCCCCAGCATAGTATTAGAAGCCTCAGCATGATAGCACCTCTTGATATCTTTAGTAATAGGATGTGCAATCCAGGTTCCCCCCTTTTCCACTATATTTGTGTATATATTGTACACTGGAAGGCAAGGCTTCCTTCCTCTGGATTGGCACTCCTCCCATTCACCCTCAGGTGTTTTAATTAGCTGGGTTCCTGCATTTCAGATCACACATTGATAAGGCCCTATTTAGAGGTAAGTCCTGTATAAATTTATAGAATGTGATAGTATTAGGGATGTTAGGGACCCATGTGATGAAGTCACCTGGCCGCGGTACATGGGCCCGCATATTTGCGCAAATGTGTGCTAAGAACTTCAATTATACTCCATGTTAACTGTGAGGGTTTATTTAAATTATTTTTATTATCAGTGTTCTTAGTGCTAAGAGTGTGCATCTGCATCTCTCTTCCCCCAGCATAGTATTAGAAGCCTCAGCATGATAGCACCTCTTGATCTCTTCAGTAATAGGATGTGCAATCCAGGTTCCCCCCTTTTTCCACTATATTTGTGTATATATTGTACACTGGAAGGCAAGGCTTCCTTCCTCTGGATTGGCACTCCTCCCATTCACCCTCAGGTGTTTTAATTAGCTGGGTTCCTGCATTTCAGATCACACATTGATAAGGCCCTATTTAGAGGTAAGTCCTGTATAAATTTATAGAATGTGATAGTATTAGGGATGTTAGGGACCCATGTGATGAAGTCACCTGGCCGCGGTACATGGGCCCGCATATTTGCGCAAATGTGTGCTAAGAACTTCAATTATACTCCATGTTAACTGTGAGGGTTTATTTAAATTATTTTTATTATCAGTGTTCTTAGTGCTAAGAGTGTGCATCTGCATCTCTCTTCCCCCAGCATAGTATTAGAAGCCTCAGCATGATAGCACCTCTTGATATCTTCAGTAATAGGATGTGCAATCCAGGTTCCCCCCTTTTTCCACTATATTTGTGTATATATTGTACACTGGAAGGCAAGGCTTCCTTCCTCTGGATTGGCACTCCCATTCACCCTCAGGTGTTTTAATTAGCTGGGTTCCTGCATTTCAGATCACACATTGATAAGGCCCTATTTAGAGGTAAGTCCTGTATAAATTTATAGAATGTGATAGTATTAGGGATGTTAGGGACCCATGTGATGAAGTCACCTGGCCGCGGTACATGGGCCCGCATATTTGCGCAAATGTGTGCTAAGAACTTCAATTATACTCCATGTTAATTGTGAGGGTTTATTTAAATTATTTTTATTATCAGTGTTCTTAGTGCTAAGAGTGTGCATCTGCATCTCTCTTCCCCCAGCATAGTATTAGAAGCCTCAGCATGATAGCACCTCTTGATCTCTTTAGTAATAGGATGTGCAATCCAGGTTCCCCCCTTAGGTCCTACACTATCACAGAGTCTCAAAAATTAAAACCTAGCAGCTGTATCACATAATATAACTGCAAATATGCCCACTTGGTTTACTGTGTATCTGCCAAATACTCCATGGCTTTTAAAGGTACACTAGTCACCTGACACTGGCTGATAAATTACTAAAGAACAGCTGACTCAGGTTTAAGATAATTGGGCTTGCATAGGGGTGCATGAACAAAGCTTTTGGCCACAGTTAATATGAGCAGGGCCGGTTCTTGGGCGCTGTGCGCCCCGGGCGACAATAGGGGGCGTGGCTACGTACAGGGGGCGTGGTCATTTACGCCCCCTGTACAGACTGAAATGATGTGCGGCGCACGATGACATCATCGCGCACCGCACAGTAAAGGACCTCTCCACGAAGGGAAACTAGACGCGTACGCGTCTAGTTTCTCTTCACAGCGGCAGCGGGGGGCAACGGGCAGCGGGGGGCACAGCAGCAGCGGATCTTGCCCTGGTGCGGCACCCTCCGGATGGCGCCCTGCGCCCTCCGGAAGGGGGCGCCCCGGGCAAGAGTCCTGCTTGCCCGTGGCAAGATCCGCTACTGAATATGAGTTAACCAAAGATTAACCCTACAATATACCAACACAGTAAACCAAGTGGGCATATTTGCAGTTATATTATGTGATACAGTTGCTAGGTTTTAATTTTTGAAACTCTGTGATAGAGTGGGACCTGCATGAAGGTGGGGTACCTTGGCGAGCGGTATGCAGGCTTCCGTGCATTGGCCAATTCACTAACTAAACCCCCATCATTTGTTTATTGATGTTGTGAAAATAAGTGACCTTGCTTTGGTGAGTGCTGAACTTTCTGTTTATATATATGTGTGTGTGTGTGTGTGTGTGTGTGTGTGTGTGTGTGTGTGTGTGTGTGTGTGTGTGTGTGTGTGTGTGTGTGTGTGTGTTAAATGAAGTAAGTTGTGCATACCTGTCACCCTTAGGGTGAGTTATGTGCTGTAGTACAGTTGTGCTTCTGATTGTCCTCAGGTGTTATGATTGGCGGCCATTGCACTGGTTCTGCCCAAAACTCTCACCATAATTTGATTTGGTCCTGTACACCCCCGGGGGCCAGGGCACACAGTTTGGGAACCACTGCACTGAATCGTTTTGTGTTTTCTTCTATAGTAAAGTAAGTAACTATATTCCACCTCCATTTATTCCACGTCCATTTCTTCCACGTCCATTTCTTCCACGTCCATTTCTTCCACGTCCATTATTCCACGCCCATTTATTCCACGCCCATTTATTCCACCTCCATTTATTCCACCTCCATTTATTCCACCTCCATTTATTCCACCTCCATTTATTCCGCCTCCATTTCTTCCATGTCCATTTCTTCCACGTCATTTATTCCATGTCCATTTATTCCACATCCACCTCCATTTATTCCACATCCATTTATTCCACGTCCATTTCTTCCACCTCCAGTTCTTCCACCTCCATTTATATCCACCTCCATTTATTCCGCCTCCATTTCTTCCACGTCCATTTATTCCACCTCCATTTATTCCACCTCCATTTATTCCACCTCCATGTATTTCACCTCCCTTTCTTCCACCTCCCTTTCTTCCACCTCCATTTCTTCCACCTCCATTTTTTCCACCTCCATTTTTTCCACCTCCATTTCTTCCACGTCCATTTCTTCCACGTCCATTTCTTCCACCTTCATTTATTCCACCTCCATTTATTCCACGTCCATTTCTTCCACCTCCATTTATTCCATGTCCATGTATTCCACCATTTATTCCACCTCCATTTATTCCACCTCCATTTATTCCACCTCCATTTCTTCCACCTCCATGTAAGTCTCTCCTCCTGTATATCGGGGGGCCTTGTAGCTGGCTGAGGATTAGCGTGAAATATTAAAGGTACATTCACCTTGTTGATGGATTTGGTTATCCGTCAATATTAAAGTAAATGATGATCTAAGAAGGTAAAATGACTGAGAAACAGTGCGACTCGTGCGGGGTGTATTCTACACAAACACAGAACAGCTGACGCCCTAATGTACAAAGCCATTCACACTATACAGCACTTAGAATTTATTTCTGACAACCCATAGAAACGTTTCGCTATTTGCATGGAAAATCACTCTACTAATATATTTATCTATTAAACATGACTGAATATATTTCTGGCCCCGAACGGTGAATTAGAGGGTCCGCACCATAGATGATCATATAAAGATAAACCCCTCTGCTATCAGTATCAAAGGTTAGAGCTCATTCTTTCAGTTATAAATACCCGACTTCAGCCAATCTCAGATAAAATGAACATTGTCAATGACATAATAAAGGAGAAATTCTGAAACATGCAAATAAATGGAGGTGTGCGGTTATTCTGCATAAGACCGCACACTGCGCTGACTGGAATGGAGGCAAGCATTTTTACACTAAATTGGGGCTGGTTCTCACACAGAGGGGTTAATGTTAGATTATGTTAGATTAATGTTAGACTTCCACAAGTAAATTATCGGGTCTGCAATGGGGATCACTGCTGTTCCCTTTGTGCCAAGTCTGTCACTTGGTAATAGAGAAAAACATTTTATTTGGGCCAGCGATTCATATAGCTTCTCCTTGTTTCTGTGTAAAGGCTATATTGGTATTATGCTTTGTTTGACTTTTTAATCTGGAATGGAGAAACACAAGAATAAATTCTTCAAGGTTATATTTAAACCGTAAAAGCAAGTAGCTGTCTGGGTAGATCCCTCCATTCAGTGAGGGAAAGTAATAATATACTCTGCCCTACTACTCCCTTGTAAAACTTTTATAGATGTATACATGGTAAGATGCAGTTGTGTCTTCACTTACGCAGGGGATCAGGAGCTCCGAGAGCCGAGAGGAGCTATTTGGCCCAACGGAAGCAACACACACTGTGTTCTTCATGACTGTCATATGCAGCAATCCGTAATGTAATGTTTTCCCTTTGTGGGGTCTCGCAGAGAATCTGTGTTGTTATTTTACACTTTCATATTTATTGGTGTTTATCTTAATTGCTTTCATAATTGTGAATTCATTTTCTCCCTCTTATTTAAGAATGAAGATCATCTTCCTGTTTTGCAGGCATATACATATAGGGCCCAATTAAGACCTGATCGTTGCGGTGCATTTTCGAAAAGCGGGCATGCATATGCACTGCAATGTGCACGTGAGTCGCCAAACAGCAACAGGCTGGTGCGAAAATTTCAAACACACACCCATTCACAAGCTGATTGACAGGAAGAGGCCATTTGTGGATGGTAACTGACCGTTTTCAGGGCGGTTGTGTGACGTCAGCTCCGGCCCCGATCAGCCTGTTTGTATCGCACTGTAGAAGTAAGTCCTGGGCTGCGCACAGACTGCGCAGACTGGAAAAATCATAAGATGTTGAGTGAGTTGTGAACGGATTTGCAGCTGTCCGCTGACGGAGGGACATTTTCGCACGGCGTACACATGCAATCACACACTTGCACGGGGCAAATATACACTCCCCTTGGGCGGTGACTATCTGATCGCAGGACAACAAAATGAACAGCCCTGCAATCAGGTCTGAATCGGGCCCATAGTACATTATATACGTCTTATTTAATGTTTAATGATTCCATTTCTTGTTGAGCATTGCTTAACAAATCAATTAAATGAGCAAGTTCTGGCGTGTTTTGTTATCGAGTAGCTGCCTTTTTGTTCTGTTCCAAAGTGTCATTTTCATAATACTAATTATTTAAGAAACCCGCTGTCTTTTCTATGTTCTGAGAATTTGGTTACAATGTATAGCTCTGTGTTTACATATTGTGCTTAGCGCACATATGCTTTTCATTTATGTTCTTAGCACTTAATTAATGTTTCTCTTGTCAGCTGACTATGCGTATGGACTGCCAGGAGCTATGTGTGGCGGCTTCCCCCGTCACATCGCAGGCTGGCGAAACAGGGCGGTCCTCTGAAACTTGTAGCTCAGACTATCACCTAACTGTGTCATGTTCCAGTGTTCTTCTGCCCTCACCTGTGTGCAAGTATAACACTAACTGCTACCACGCTGTCTAACGAGCCCCTTTGCCTTGTAATTTATATCGCCTCACAGATCTATATTGAATTTATTATAAGATGTAGCATTCAGATAACAAGGTATTATTGTTACTCCAGCATCTGAGTGGCTGTTCTCTATTAGGGGATCAGTTACCTGGTGGACAGCACCACTGATAAGCATGGGTGTTTGGTTTGCTTCTATAGAAACTACAACAAGATTTGCCTAATGCTTAGTCAAGCATTTTTGGCTACTGGTCCCCCCTCTGGAGGCTGACTACACCCCTTACGCATGGGCCCTTCATGGCCCAGTCTGACACTGCTGGGGACTGGGGTGCACCTGTAGGGGCTACTGCCTGAAATCTGCTCCTTCTGTTCTGCACTAGTGACCTGCTGGGAGGTAATCTGCCAGATTAGTGGCAACCTACCTATTATATACACTTTAAACTGGGACTTTGGTTATCTGCCTGTTCATTGCTGAGTTACTTCTGTATTTATATTCTAGCTTATTCTACCTGCATACTGTGACCTGTATCCTGACTTCTGTCTTTGTGCTCAAATCTAGGTATCTCACACCTTTCACTCTATCTATCTATCTATCTATCTATCTATCTAGCTGTATATCTCATATCTATCTATTTATCTATCTATCTGTCTATCTCATATCTATCTATTTATCTCATATCTATCTATCTATCTATCTATCTATCTATCTATCTATCTATCTATCTATCTATCTATCTATCTCATATCTATCTATCTATCTATCTATCTAAATGTCTATCTATCTATCTATCTATCTATCTCATATCTATCTATCTATCTATCTATCTATCTATCTATCTATCTATCTATCTATCTATCTATCTATCTATCTATCTCATATCTATCTATTTATCTCATATCTATCTATCTATCTATCTCATATAAATCTATCTGTCTGTCTGTCTGTCTGTCTGACAGACAGACAGACAGACAGACAGACAGACAGACAGACAGACAGACTTATATGAGACAGACAGACAGACTTATATGAGATAGATAGATAGATTTATATGAGATAGATAGATAGATTTATATGAGATAGATAGATAGATTTATATGAGATAGATAGATAGATTTATATGAGATAGATAGATAGATTTATATGAGATAGATAGATAGATTTATATGAGATAGATAGATAGATTTATATGAGATAGATAGATAGATTTATATGAGATAGATAGATAGATTTATATGAGATAGATAGATAGATTTATATGAGATAGATAGATAGATTTATATGAGATAGATAGATAGATAGATAGATAGACAGATAGATAGATAGATAGATATGAGATAGATAGATAGATAGATCAGTGGCGTAACTACTGCCCCCGCAGTCCTCGCGGTGGCTTGGGGGCGAGGGGCTGCGGGGGCGCCACTGATTTACAGCAGACTGACATGCGGACGAGCGTCCGCATGTCAGTCTGCAGTCTCCTTCCCTCCGCCGCTTGTTGGAGGGACACGGAGGGCTCACAGCGCGCCTGCCTGTGTCCCTCCTGCTGCATCATCTCCGGCGGCCGCGGGTCTAATAGGGGAAAGTGCCGTCCGTGAGCTCTAATTGGCTCACGAACCGGCACTTCCCCCTAATAGACCCGGGGCCGCCGGAGATGATGCAGCAGGAGGGACACAGGAGAGGCGAGCTGTGCCCTCCGTGTCCCTCCAAAAAGCGACGGGGGGGGTAAATATCTGGCACTGGGGGCATATATGGCACGGGGGGGGAGAGAAATATCTGGCACTGGGGCATTTCTGGCACTGGGGGAATATCTGGCACTGGGGGCATATATGGCACTGGGGGGGGATATCTGGCACTGGGGGCATATATGGCACTGGGGGGGGAATATCTGGCACTGGGGGCATATATGGCACTGGGGGGGGGATATCTGGCACTGGGGCATATATGGCACTGGGGGGGGGAGGGAGAAATATCTGGCACTGGGGCATTTCTGGCACTGGGGGGAATATCTGGCACTGGGAATATCTGGCACTGGGGGCATATATGGCACTGGGGGGGGGATATCTGGCACTGGGGGCATATATGGCACTGGGGGGGAATATCTGGCACTGGGGGCATATATGGCACTGGGGGGGAATATCTGGCACTGGGGGCATATATGGCACTGGGGGGGGGGATATCTGGCACTGGGGCATATATGGCACTGGGGGGAATATCTGGCACTGGGGGCATATATGGCACGGGGGGAATATCTGGCACTGGGGGGGAATATCTGGCACTGGGGGCATATATGGCACGGGGGGAATATCTGGCACTGGGGGGGAATATCTGGCACTGGGGGCATATATGGCACTGGGGGCATATTTGGCACTGGGGGGGAATATATGGCACTGGGGGCATATCTGGCACTGGGGGCATATGTGGCACTGGGGGGGTATATGTGTACCTGGCACATGGGGGGACACACAATATTTGGCACTGGGGCATGTAAGTACCTGGCACCGTGGGGGAATATCTGGCACTGGGGACATATGTGGCACTGGGAGCACAGCCCTAGCAACAAGGACTACCTTCTAGCAACGAGCATGACACCCAGTGCATGAAACACCTGGCAACGAGCATGACACCCAGTGCATGAAACACCTGGCAACGAGCATGACACCCAGTGCATGAAACCCCTGGCAACGAGCATGACACCCTGAGCATGAAAACCCCTGGCACCGTGCATGGAACCAAGAGCATGAAACCCCTGGCAACGAGCATGGCACCCAGTGCATGAAACCCCTGACAACGAGCAGGTAATTGAAAAGTAATTAGAAGCCTTACTGTAGGACTTAATGTGTAATGGGCATTACGGTGTGTGGCATAATGTATCACGGACATTGCGGTGTGTGTCATAATGTGTCACAGGCATTACGGTGTATGGTATACTATATCGCGGGCATTGTGATATGTGGTATAATGTCTCAGGGTCATTGCAGTGTGTGGCATAATGTATCACGGGCATTGCGGTGAGTGTCATAATGTGTCAGGCATTACGGTGTGTGGTATACTATATCACGGGCATTGTAGTATGTGGTATAATGTATCAGGGTCATTGCAGTGTGGCATAATACATAACGGGCATTGCGATGTGTGGCATAGGGTATAACGGGCAGGGCATTGCGGTATGTGTCACAGGCATTACGGTGTATGGTATACTATATCACGGGCATTGTGGTATAATGTCTCAAGGTCATTGCAGTGTGTGGCATAATGTGTCACAGGCATTGTATGTGCTATAATGTATCGGGCATTGCAGTGTGTGGCATAATGTATCACGGACATTGCGGTGTGTGTCATAATGTGTCACAGACATTGTATGTGCTGTAATGTATCAGGGGCATTGCAGTGTGTAGCATAATGTATAACGGGCATTGCGATTCCTGTCATAATGTGTCACAGGCATTACGGTGTGTGGCATAATGTGTCACAGACATTACGGTGTGTGGCATAATGTGTCGGGGGCATTACAGTGTGTGCATATTGTGTCGTGCATTATTGTGTGCGGCATAATGTCTAAGGGCCATTGCAGTATGTGGCATAATGTATACTGGGCATTACTATAAGGAGGAAAAATGACAAATAATGTAAGGGGCATGAATCAGGATTATTTTTCTTTCCTGTGGTGGCCAACATATGGGCGTGCAGGTTGCAAAACTGGGGTATAAGGTAGTCTTTTCCTGCAATACCACGCCCCTTTATGCGAAACCACGCCCACTCCAACAAAACCACGCCCCTTTTTTGGCGCGCGCGCCTTCGGCGCGCGCATATTTATCCCTTTCTTACTCCCAATTATGGAGCATGAAGGCGGGGGCGCCGAAGAATTTTTTGGCTTGGGGGAGAAAAATTTCTAGTTACGCCACTGAGATAGATATGAGATAAATAGACAGATAGATAGATAGATATGAGATAAATAGATAGATATGAGATAGATAGACAGATAGATATGAGATAGACAGATAGACAGATAGATAGAACTAGATAGATAGATAGATAGATAGATAGATAGATAGATAGATAGATAGATAGATAGATAGATAAATAGATAGATATGAGATAGATAGATAGATAGATAGATAAATAGATAGATATGAGATAGACAGATAGATAGAACTAGATAGATAGATAGATAGATAGATAGATAGATAGATAGATAGATAGATAGATAGATAGATAGATAGATAGATATGAGATAGATAGACAGACAGATAGATATAGATAGACAGACAGACAGACAGACAATCTATATATCTATCTCATATCTTCTATCTATCTATCTCTCTCATATCTATCTATCTATCTATCTATCTATCTATCTGTCTATCTGTCTATCTATCCCATATCTATCTTTTTATCTCATATCTATCTATCTATCTATCTATCTCATATCTATCTATCTGTCTATCTATCTCATATCTATCTATCTGTCTAAGTATCTATCTATCTATCTATCTATCTATCTATCTATCTATCTATCTATCTATCTATCTATCTCATATCTATCTATTTATCTCATATCTATCTATCTATCTCATATAAATCTATCTATCTGTCTGTCTGTCTGTCTGTCTGTCTGTCTGTCTGTCTGTCTATCTATCTATCTCATATCTTCTATCTATCTATCTATCTATCTATCTATCTATCTATCTAGTTCTATCTATCTGTCTATCTCATATCTATCTATTTATCTATCTATCTATCTATCTATCTATCTATCTATCTATCTATCTTATATCTATCTATCTTATATCTATCTATCTATCTATCTATCTATCTATCTAGTTCTATCTATCTGTCTATCTGTCTATCTCATATCTATCTATTTATCTATCTATCTATCTATATGTCTATCTATCCCATATCTATCTATCTATCTATCTATCTATCTATCTATCTATCTATCTATCTATCTATCTATCTATCTATCTCATATCTACAGTATCTATCTATCTATCTATCTATCTATCTATCTTATATCTATCTATCTATCTATCTATCTATCTATCTATCTATCTATCTATCTATCTATCTAGTTCTATCTATCTGTCTATCTCATATCTATCTATTTATCTATCTATCTATCTATCTATATGTCTATCTATCCCATATCTATCTATCTATCTATCTATCTATCTATCTATCTATCTATCTATCTTATATCTATCTATCTTATATCTATCTATCTATCTATCTATCTATCTATCTATCTATCTATCTATCTATCTAGTTCTATCTATCTGTCTATCTGTCTATCTCATATCTATCTATTTATCTATCTATCTATCTATATGTCTATCTATCCCATATCTATCTATCTATCTATCTATCTATCTATCTATCTATCTATCTATCTATCTATCTATCTATCTATCTATCTATCTCATATCTACAGTATCTATCTATCTATCTATCTATCTATCTATCTATCTATCTATCTATCTATCTATCTATCTTATATCTATCTATCTATCTATCTAGTTCTATCTATCTGTCTATCTGTCTATCTCATATCTATCTATTTATCTATCTATCTATCTATGGCCCTCATTCCGAGTTGATCGGTCGCAAGGCGAATTTAGCAGAGTTACACACGCTAAGCCGCCGCCTACTGGGAGTGAATCTTAGCTTCTTAAAATTGCGACCGATGTATTCGCAATATTGCGATTACTAACTACTTAGCAGTTTCAGAGTAGCTCCAGACTTACTCTGCCTGTGCGATCATTTCAGTGCTTGTCGTTCCTGGTTGACGTCACAAACACACCCAGCGTTCGCCCAGGCACTCCCACCGTTTCCCCGGCCACTCCTGCGTTTTTTCCGGAAACGGTAGCGTTTTCAGCCACACGCCCCTGAAACGCCGTGTTTCCGCCCAGTAACACCCATTTCCTGTCAATCACATTACGATCGCCGGAGCGAAGAAAAAGCCGTGAGTAAAATTACTTTCATCATAGTAAAGTTACTTGGCGCAGTCGCAGTGCGAACATTGCGCATGCGTACTAAGCGGATTTTCACTGCGATGCGATGAAAAATACCGAGCGAACAACTCGGAATGAGGGCCTATATGTCTATCTATCCCATATCTATCTATCTATCTATCTATCTATCTATCTATCTATCTATCTATCTATCTATCTCATATCTACAGTATCTATCTATCTATCTATCTATCTTATATATATCTATCTATCTCTATCTATCTGTCTGTCTATCTCAGCGGTGGCCAACCCGCGGCTCTCGAGCCGCATGCGGCTCTTTCATCCTCCGCATGCGGCTCGATCCGCTCCCGGCCACCGCTGCCTGACACACAGCAACTTCTAAGGCTTAGAAGTTGCTGTGTGTTAATCTAAGGTCTCTCCGGCGTGTGAGGAGAGGGGAGGAGAGTGCAGCGCGCGCCTCTCCTGCCCCTCTGACTCCTGCGCCGGTGTCTATCTTCAATTCGGTGCCTGCCCATGAGCCAATCAGAGCTTGCGGTCCGGCAGCTAAGCTCCTGATTGGCTGCCGGACCACGAGCTCTGATTGGCTCACGGGCCAGCGCTGAATTGAAGATAGACACCGCCGCCAGAGTCAGAGGAACGGGAGAGTCTTTAGCTGCGCTCCCCTCCCTTCACAGCAGCAGCACAACGATGAGCAGCACTTGGGGGGGAGCAACTGTGGAGACATGTGGATCTGCACTGGGGGCATAGCTGGCACTGTGGGGACATGTGGATCTGCACTGGAGGCATAGCTGGCACTGTGGGGGCATGTGTTTCTGCACTGGGGGCATAGCTGGCACTGTGGGGGCATGTGGATCTGCACTGGGGGCATAGCTGGCACTGTGGGGGCATGTGGATCTGCACTGGGGGCATAGCTGGCACTGTGGGGGCATGTGGATCTGCACTGGGGGCATAGCTGGCACTGTGGGGACATGTGTATCTGGCACTGGGGGCATAGCTGGCAGTGTGGGGACATGTGGATCTGCACTGGGGGCATAGCTGGCAGTGTGGGGACATGTGTATCTGGCACTGGGGGCATAGCTGGCACTGTGGGGGCATGTGTATCTGGCACTGGGGGCATAGCTGGCACTGTGGGGACATGTGGATCTGCACTGGGGGCATAGCTGGCACTGGGGGGACATGTGTATCTGCACTGGGGGCATAGCTGGCACTGTGGGGGCATGTGTATCTGGCACTGGGGGCATAGCTGGCACTGTGGGGACATGTGGATCTGCACTGGGGGCATAGCTGGCAGTGTGGGGACATGTGTATCTGGCACTGGGGGCATAGCTGGCACTGTGGGGGCATGTGTATCTGGCACTGGGGGCATAGCTGGCACTGTGGGGACATGTGGATCTGCACTCGGGGCATAGCTGGCAGTGTGGGGACATGTGTTTCTGCACTGGGGGCATAGCTGGCACTGTGGGGACATGTGGATCTGCACTGGGGGCATAGCTGGCACTGTGGGGGCATGTGGATCTGGCACTGTGGGCATATCTGGCACTGTGAGGGCATGTGGATCTGCACTGGGGGCATAGCTGGCACTGTGGGGGCATGTGGATCTGCACTGGGGGCATAGCTGGCACTGTGGGGGCATGTGAATCTGCACTGGGGGCATAGCTGGCACTGTGGGGACATGTGGATCTGCACTGGGGGCATAGCTGGCACTGTGGGTCCGTGTGTATCTGGCAGTGGGGGCATATCTGGCACTGTGTGGGGACATGTGTATCTGCACTGGGGGCATAGCTGGCAGTGTGGGGACATGTGTATCTGCACTGGGGGCATAGCTGGCACTGTGGGGACATGTGTATCTGCACTGGGGGCATAGCTGGCACTGTGGGGGCATGTGGATCTGGCACTGTGGGCATAGCTGGCACTGTGGGGGCATGTGGATCTGCACTGGGGGCATAGCTGGCAGTGTGGGGACATGTGGATCTGCACTGGGGGCATAGCTGGCACTGTGGGGGCATGTGGATCTGGCACTGTGGGCATAGCTGGCACTGTGGGGGCATGTGGATCTGCACTGGGGGCATAGCTGGCACTGTGGGGGCATGTGGATCTGGCACTGGGGGCATAGCTGGCAGTGTGGGGGCATGTGGATCTGGCACTGTGGGCATAGCTGGCACTGTGGGGGCATGTGGATCTGCACTGGGGGCATAGCTGGCACTGTGGGGACATGTGGATCTGCACTGGGGGCATAGCTGGCAGTGTGGGGGCATGTGTATCTGCACTGGGGGCATAGCTGGTACTGTGGGGGCATGTGGATCTGCACTGGGGGCATAGCTGGCACTGTGGGGGCATGTGGATCTGTACTGGGGGCATAGCTGGCACTGGGGGGGACATGTGTATCTGGCACTGTGGGCATAGCTGGCACTGTGGGGACATGTGGATCTGCACTGGGGGCATAGCTGGCACTGTGGGGGCATGTGGATCTGCACTGGGGGCATAGCTGGCACTGTGGGGGCATGTGGATCTGGCACTGTGGGCATAGCTGGCACTGTGGGGGCATGTGGATCTGCACTGGGGGCATAGCTGGCACTGTGGAGACATGTGGATCTGCACTGGGGGCATAGCTGGCAGTGTGGGGACATGTGGATCTGCACTGGGGGCATAGCTGGCACTGTGGGGGCATGTGGATCTGCACTGGGGGCATAGCTGGCACTGTGGGGGCATGTGGATCTGCACTGGGGGCATAGCTGGCAGTGTGGGGGCATGTGTATCTGCACTGGGGGCATAGCTGGCACTGTGGGGGCATGTGGATCTGCACTGGGGGCATAGCTGGCACTGTGGGGACATGTGGATCTGCACTGGGGGCATAGCTGGCAGTGTGGGGGCATGTGTATCTGCACTGGGGGCATAGCTGGTACTGTGGGGGCATGTGGATCTGCACTGGGGGCATAGCTGGCACTGTGGGGGCATGTGGATCTGTACTGGGGCATAGCTGGCACTGGGGGGGACATGTGTATCTGGCACTGTGGGCATAGCTGGCACTGTGGGGACATGTGGATCTGCACTGGGGGCATAGCTGGCACTGTGGAGACATGTGGATCTGCACTGGGGGCATAGCTGGCAGTGTGGGGACATGTGGATCTGCACTGGGGGCATAGCTGGCACTGTGGGGGCATGTGGATCTGCACTGGGGGCATAGCTGGCACTGTGGGGGCATGTGGATCTGCACTGGGGGCATAGCTGGCAGTGTGGGGGCATGTGTATCTGCACTGGGGGCATAGCTGGCACTGTGGGGGCATGTGGATCTGCACTGGGGGCATAGCTGGCACTGTGGGGACATGTGGATCTGCACTGGGGGCATAGCTGGCAGTGTGGGGGCATGTGTATCTGCACTGGGGGCATAGCTGGTACTGTGGGGGCATGTGGATCTGCACTGGGGGCATAGCTGGCACTGTGGGGGCATGTGGATCTGTACTGGGGGCATAGCTGGCACTGGGGGGGACATGTGTATCTGGCACTGGGGGCATAGCTGGCACTGTGGGGACATGTGGATCTGCACTGGGGGCATAGCTGGCACTGTGGGGGCATGTGGATCTGCACTGGGGGCATAGCTGGCACTGTGGGGGCATGTGGATCTGGCACTGTGGGCATAGCTGGCACTGTGGGGGCATGTGGATCTGCACTGGGGGCATAGCTGGCACTGTGGAGACATGTGGATCTGCACTGGGGGCATAGCTGGCAGTGTGGGGACATGTGGATCTGCACTGGGGGCATAGCTGGCAGTGTGGGGACATGTGTATCTGGCACTGGGGGCATAGCTGGCACTGTGGGGGCATGTGTACCTGGCACTGGGGGCATAGCTGGCACTGTGGGGACATGTGGATCTGCACTGGGGGCATAGCTGGCAGTGTGGGGACATGTGTTTCTGCGCTGGGGGCATAGCTGGCACTGTGGGGACATGTGGATCTGCACTGGGGGCATAGCTGGCACTGTGGGGGCATGTGGATCTGCACTGGGGGCATAGCTGGCACTGTGGGGGCATGTGGATCTGCACTGGGGGCATAGCTGGCACTGTGGGGACATGTGGATCTGCACTGGGGGCATAGCTGGCACTGTGGGGATATGTGTATCTGCACTGGGGGCATATCTGGCACTGTGTGGGGACATGTGTATCTGCACTGGGGGCATAGCTGGCAGTGTGGGGACATGTGTATCTGCACTGGGGGCATATCTGGCACTGTGTGGGGACATGTGTATCTGCACTGGGGGCATAGCTGGCAGTGTGGGGACATGTGTATCTGCACTGGGGGCATAGCTGGCACTGTGGGGGCATGTGGATCTGGCACTGTGGGCATAGCTGGCACTGTGGGGGCATGTGGATCTGCACTGGGGGCATAGCTGGCACTGTGGAGACATGTGTATCTGCACTGGGGGCATAGCTGGCACTGTGGGGACATGTGTATCTGCACTGGGGGCATAGCTGGCACTGTGGGGACATGTGTATCTGCACTGGGGGCATAGCTGGCACTGTGGGGGCATGTGGATCTGCACTGGGGGCATAGCTGGCACTGTGGGGGCATGTGGATCTGTACTGGGGGCATAGCTGGCACTGTGGGGACATGTGTATCTGCACTGGGGGCATAGCTGGCACTGTGGGGGCATGTGGATCTGCACTGGGGGCATAGCTGGCACTGTGGGGGCATGTGGATCTGCACTGGGGGCATAGCTGGCACTGTGGGGGCATGTGGATCTGCACTGGGGGCATAGCTGGCACTGTGGGGGCATGTGGATCTGCACTGGGGGCATAGCTGGCACTGTGGGGGCATGTGGATCTGCACTGGGGGCATAGCTGGCACTGTGGGGGCATGTGGATCTGCACTGGGGGCATAGCTGGCACTGTGGGGGCATGTGGATCTGCACTGGGGGCATAGCTGGCACAGTGGGGGCATGTGGATCTGCACTGGGGGCATAGCTGGCACTGTGGGGACATGTGGATCTGCACTGGGGGCATAGCTGGCACTGTGGGGACATGTGGATCTGCACTGGGGGCATAGCTGGCACTGTGGGGGCATGTGGATCTGCACTGGGGGCATAGCTGGCACAGTGGGGGCATGTGGATCTGCACTGGGGGCATAGCTGGCACTGTGGGGACATGTTGATCTGCACTGGGGGCATAGCTGGCACTGTGGGGGCATGTGGATCTGCACTGGGGGCATAGCTGGCACTGTGGGGGCATGTGGATCTGCACTGGGGGCATAGCTGGCACTGTGGGGACATGTGGATCTGCACTGGGGGCATAGCTGGCACTCTGGGGGCATGTGGATCTGCACTGGGGGCATAGCTGGCAGTGTGGGGACATGTGTATCTGCACTGGGGGCATAGCTGGCACTGTGGGGGCATGTGGATCTGCACTGGGGGCATAGCTGGCACTGTGAGGACATGTGTATCTGCACTGGGGGCATAGCTGGCACTGGGGGGGGACATGTGGATCTGCACTGGGGGCATAGCTGGCACTGGGGGGGCATGTGGATCTGCACTGGGGGCATAGCTGGCACTGTGGGGGCATGTGTACCTGCACTGGGGGCATAGCTGGCACTGTGGGGGCATGTGGATCTGCACTGGGGGCATAGCTGGCAGTGTGGGGGCATGTGGATCTGTACTGGGGGCATAGCTGGCACTGTGGGGGCATGTGGATCTGCACTGGGGGCATAGCTGGCACTGTGGGGGCATGTGGATCTGCACTGGGGGCATAGCTGGCAGTGTGGGGGCATGTGGATCTGTACTGGGGGCATAGCTGGCACTGGGGGGGACATGTGTATCTGGCACTGAGGGCATAGCTGGCACTGTGGGGGCATGTGGATCTGCACTGGGGGCATAGCTGGCACTGTGGGGGCATGTGGATCTGGCACTGTGGGCATAGCTGGCACTGGGGGGGGACATGTGTATCTGGCACTGAGGGCATTGCTGGCACTGTGGGGGCATGTGTATCTGTACTGGGGGCATATCTGGCACTGTAAGGACATGTGTATCTGGCACTGGGGGCATATCTAGCACTGTGGGGGCATGTGGATCTGCACTGGGGGCATAGCTGGCAGTGTGGGGGCATGTGGATCTGGCACTGTGGGCATAGCTGGCACTGTGGGGGCATGTGTATCTGGCACTGGGGGCATAGCTGGCACTGTGGGGACATGTGTATCTGGCACTGGGGGCATATCTGGTACTGTGGGGGCATGTGTATCTGGCACTGGGGGCATAGCTGGCAGTGTGGGGGCATATATGTATCTGGTACTGTGGGGGCATGTGTATCTGGCACTGGGGGCATAGCTGGCAGTGTGGGGCATATATGTATCTGGTACTGTGGGGGCATGTGTATCTGGCACTGGGGGCATTTAGTTATCTGGCACTGTGGCATTTACTGGCATTTTTATATGTATGTGGCACTGTACAACATGACTAAAAACGGGGTTATGACACAAGGGGGTAAATTTACTAAGATGGGAGTTCTATTTAAGATGGGATGTTGCCCATAGCAACCAATCAGATTCCAGGTATCATCTTCTAGAGGGTGCTAGATAAATGAGAAGTAAAATCTGATTGGTTGCTATGGGCAACATCCCATCTTAAATAGAACTCCCATCTTAGTAAATTTCCCCCAAGGTCATACTCCTACAAACGTCAATCCGAAAGGCGTGCGCGCAAAAATGCGGTGTGGCTTTGTGAAAACTAGACCACTCCCCCATTGCGCGCATGATAGTGGCTCTTGCCCTTTGCTACGGATCTTTTCTGGCTCTTTGTCTCTGACTGGTTGGCCACCCCTCTATCTCATATCTATCTATCTATCTATCTATCTATCTATCTATCTATCTATCTATCTGTCTGTCTGTCTGTCTGTCTGTCTGTCTGTCTGTCTGTCTGTCTGTCTGTCTGTCTGTCTGTCTGTCTGTCTATAATAATAATAATAATTTTATTTCTATAGCGCTCTTTCTCCAATAGGACTCAAGGCGCTTAACAGATACATAGCATAATATTGGCCCTCATTCCGAGTCGTTCGCTCGGTAATTTTCATCGCATCGCAGTGAAATTCCGCTTAGTACGCATGCGCAATATTCGCACTGCGACTGCGCCAAGTAATTTTACAATGAAGATAGTATTTTTACTCACGGCTTTTTCTTTGCTCCGGCGAACGTAGTGTGATTGACAGGAAATGGGTGTTACTGGGCGGAAACACGGCGTTTTAGGGGCGTGTGGATAAAAACGCTACCGTTTCCGGAAAAAACGCAGGAGTGGCCGGAGAAACGGGGGAGTGTCTGGGCGAACGCTGGGTGTGTTTATGACGTCAAACCAGGAACGACAAGCACTGAACTGATCGCAGATGCCGAGTAAGTCTGAAGCTACTCTGAAACTGCTAAGTAGTTTGAAATCGCAATATTGCGAATACAATACATCGGTCGCAATTTTAAGAAGCTAAGATACACTCCCAGTAGGCGTAGGCTTAGCGTGAGCAACTCTGCTAAATTCGCATTGCGAGCTATCAACTCGGAATGAGGGCCATAGTACAGAAAATAATGAAGTACATTTTCATAAAATACAGAAGCATGAAGATACTAAAAGGGACATTATGGAAATGCTGAGTAAACAGAAAAGTCTTGAGTCTACTTTTGAAGGATTCTATAGTTGGGGCCTCTCGCACTGTGCGGGGAAGCGAGTTCCATAGAGTCGGAGCCGCATGACTAAAAGCTCCACCCCCAGATGAATTACGGGAGATTCTAGGTACTGCTAAAAGTCCTTCATCTACAGATCGCAGTGATCGAGTGGGGCAGTATGGGGTCAGAAGCTGTTTCAGGTACCTTGGGCCTTGGTCATGTAATGCTTTGAACCTCAGTAAGCCAATCTTGAAGATGATTCGCCATCGTACAGGCAGCCAGTGAAGGGAGTAGAGGATGGGTGTTATGTGGCTAGAACGGGGCTGGTTGGGTAACAGCCTGGCAGCTGTGTTTTGCACCAGCTGTAAGCGCTGCAATTCTTTTGCTGGTAGACCAAGGTAGAGGGCATTACAGTAGTCTAAACGAGATGATACAAATGCATGGATGACTTTTGGCAGATCATCTAAGGGAATTAAGTGCTTGATTCTGGCTATGTTCCTCAGGTGAAAGAATGAGGATTTGATTGTGGCTGATATCTGATGTTGAAGTGTCAAGCCACCATCCAGGACAACGCCAAGATTCCGCACACGATCACTGGTCTGTAATTCTGAATCCCCGAGTGTAAGTCCAGTTGGTTGGCTATGCTGCAGTCTTGTCCTTTGATGTTGCGGTCGTATCAAAAGGACCTCTGTTTTATCCGGGTTCAGTCGCAGCCAACTGGCGCTCATCCACTCCTGGAGCTCAGCTAGACAGCCATTTAGGGTTGCTATTGGGTTATCAGTGCCCGGAGCATAGGACAAGTACAGTTGTGTATCATCTGCATAGCAGTGGTAGACCAGGCCATGGCGCCTGATTATTTCGCCCAATGGGAGCATGTATACTGCAAAAAGCATGGGGGATAGTAAAGAACCTTGTGGGACACCACATGGCAATGGCACTAGAGATGAGCGGGTTCGGTTCCTCTGAATCCGAACCCGCCCAAACTTCAGGTTTTTTACACGGGTCCGAGCAGGCTCGGATCTTCCCGCCTTGCTCGGCTAACCCGAGCGCGCCCGAACGTCATCATCACGCTGTCGGATTCTCGCGAGGCTCGGATTCTATCGCGAGACTCGGATTCTATATAAGGAGCCGCGCGTCGCCGCCATTTTCACACGTGCATTGAGAGTCATAGGGAGAGGACGTGGCTGGCGTCCTCTCCGTTTAGAGAAGAGAGAGACACAGTATTTTCGGGGAGCATTATTAGGAGGAGTACTACTGTATACTACTATACTACTTGCTGAAGTGATATTTATAGATTAGATAGTGTGACTGTAAGTGTATTATCTGACTTGTGGGGGAGACACTGACAGTGGGGAGCAGTTAGAGTCTGAGAGCAGGACTCAGGAGTACATATAACGTACAGTGCACACTTTTGCTGCCAGAGTCAGTGCCACACTGCCATTGTTGTGACCACACTGACCACCAGTATAATAATATATTTTGTGATTGTCTGCTTAGGCCTCGGAGTACTAGTTGCAAGTTGCAACGTGACCTGTCCTGAAGTGACCACCAGTTTAATAATCAATCACCACCAGTTTAATATATATATATATATATATATATATAATTGTATATAATATATATATATATATATATAATATTGTATACCACCTACCCGTTGTTTTTTTTTTTTTCATTCTTCTTTATACATACTACTATAGTAGCTTACTGTAGCAGTCTGCGGTGCTGTGCTGACCTGACAGTGTCCAGCAGGTCCGTCATCAGTCATTACATAATAAATATATATAGTACCTGTCCGGCTGCAGTACTAGTGATATTATATTGATTTCATCTCATTATCAATAATTTATCATCCAGTCTAGACTCTATATTAGCAGCAGACACAGTACGTTAGTCCACGGCTGTAGCTACCTCTGTGTCGGCACTCGGCAGTCCATCCATAATTGTATACCACCTACCCGTGGTTTTTTTTTTTTCTTTCTTCTTTGTACATACTACTATAGAGTATAGTAGCTTACTGTAGCAGTCTGCGGTGCTGCTGAGCTGACAGTGTCCAGCAGGTCCGTCATCAGTTATCATTACCTAATAAATATATTATCTACCTGGCCGGCTGCAGTACTAGTGATATTATATATACATACATATATATATTGATTTCATCTCATTATCAATCATCCAGTCTATATTAGCAGCAGACACAGTACGTTAGTCCAAGGCTGTAGCTACCTCTGTGTCGGCACTCAGCAGTCCATCCATAATTGTATACCACCTACCCGTGTTTTTTTTTTTTTCTTTCTTCTTTGTACATACTACTATAGTATAGTAGCTTACTGTAGCAGTCTGCGGTGCTGCTGAGCTGACAGTGTCCAGCAGGTCCGTCATCAGTCATCATTACCTAATAAATATATTATCTACCTGTCCGGCTGCAGTACTAGTGATATTATATATACATACATATATATATTGATTTCATCTCATTATCAATCATCCAGTCTATATTAGCAGCAGACACAGTATGTTAGTCCACGGCTGTAGCTACCTCTGTGTCGGCACTCGGCAGTCCATCCATAATTGTATACCACCTACCCGTGGTTTTTTTTTTTTCTTTCTTCTTTGTACATACTACTATAGAGTATAGTAGCTTACTGTAGCAGTCTGCGGTGCTGCTGAGCTGACAGTGTCCAGCAGGTCCGTCATCAGTCATCATTACCTAATAAATATATTATCTACCTGTCCGGCTGCAGTACTAGTGATATTATATATACATACATATATATATTGATTTCATCTCATTATCAATCATCCAGTCTATATTAGCAGCAGACACAGTACGTTAGTCCACGGCTGTAGCTACCTCTGTGTCGGCACTCAGCAGTCCATCCATAATTGTATACCACCTACCCGTGGTTTTTTTTTTTCGTTCTTCTTTGTACATACTACTATAGTATAGTAGCTTACTGTAGCAGTCTGCGGTGCTGCTGAGCTGACAGTGTCCAGCAGGTCCGTCATCAGTCATCATTACCTAATAAATATATTATCTACCTGTCCGGCTGCAGTACTAGTGATATTATATATACATACATATATATATTGATTTCATCTCATTATCAATCATCCAGTCTATATTAGCAGCAGACACAGTACGTTAGTCCACGGCTGTAGCTACCTCTGTGTCGGCACTCGGCAGTCCATCCATAAGTATACTAGTATCCATCCATCTCCATTGTTTACCTGAGGTGCCTTTTAGTTGTGCCTATTAAAATATGGAGAACAAAAATGTTGAGGTTCCAAAATTAGGGAAAGATCAAGATCCACTTCCACCTCGTGCTGAAGCTGCTGCCACTAGTCATGGCCGAGACGATGAAATGCCAGCAACGTCGTCTGCCAAGGCCGATGCCCAATGTCATAGTACAGAGCATGTCAAATCCAAAACACCAAACATCAGTAAAAAAAGGACTCCAAAACCTAAAATAAAATTGTCGTCGGAGAAGCGTAAACTTGCCAATATGCCATTTACCACACGGAGTGGCAAGGAACGGCTGAGGCCCTGGCCTATGTTCATGGCTAGTGGTTCAGCTTCACATGAGGATGGAAGCACTCAGCCTCTCGCTAGAAAACTGAAAAGACTCAAGCTGGCAAAAGCACCGCAAAGAACTGTGCGTTCTTCGAAATCCCAAATCCACAAGGAGAGTCCAATTGTGTCGGTTGCGATGCCTGACCTTCCCAACACTGGACGTGAAGAGCATGCGCCTTCCACCATTTGCACGCCCCCTGCAAGTGCTGGAAGGAGCACCCGCAGTCCAGTTCCTGATAGTCAGATTGAAGATGTCAGTGTTGAAGTACACCAGGATGAGGAGGATATGGGTGTTGCTGGCGCTGGGGAGGAAATTGACCAGGAGGATTCTGATGGTGAGGTGGTTTGTTTAAGTCAGGCACCCGGGGAGACACCTGTTGTCCGTGGGAGGAATATGGCCGTTGACATGCCTGGTGAAAATACCAAAAAAATCAGCTCTTCAGTGTGGAGGTATTTCAACAGAAAAGCGGACAACAGGTGTCAAGCCGTGTGTTGCCTTTGTCAAGCTGTAATAAGTAGGGGTAAGGACGTTAACCACCTCGGAACATCCTCCCTTATACGTCACCTGCAGCGCATTCATAATAAGTCAGTGACAAGTTCAAAAACTTTGGGCGACAGCGGAAGCAGTCCACTGACCAGTAAATCCCTTCCTCTTGTAACCAAGCTCACGCAAACCACCCCACCAACTCCCTCAGTGTCAATTTCCTCCTTCCCCAGGAATGCCAATAGTCCTGCAGGCCATGTCACTGGCAATTCTGACGATTCCTCTCCTGCCTTGGATTCCTCCGATGCATCCTTGCGTGTAACGCCTACTGCTGCTGGCGCTGCTGTTGTTGCTGCTGGGAGTCGATGGTCATCCCAGAGGGGAAGTCGTAAGCCCACTTGTACTACTTCCAGTAAGCAATTGACTGTCCAACAGTCCTTTGCGAGGAAGATGAAATATCACAGCAGTCATCCTGCTGCAAAGCGGATAACTGAGGCCTTGACAACTATGTTGGTGTTAGACGTGCGTCCGGTATCCGCCGTTAGTTCACAGGGAACTAGACAATTTATTGAGGCAGTGTGCCCCCGTTACCAAATACCATCTAGGTTCCACTTCTCTAGGCAGGCGATACCGAGAATGTACACGGACGTCAGAAAAAGACTCACCAGTGTCCTAAAAAATGCAGTTGTACCCAATGTCCACTTAACCACGGACATGTGGACAAGTGGAGCAGGGCAGGGTCAGGACTATATGACTGTGACAGCCCACTGGGTAGATGTATGGACTACCGCCGCAAGAACAGCAGCGGCGGCACCAGTAGCAGCATCTCGCAAACGCCAACTCTTTCCTAGGCAGGCTACGCTTTGTATCACCGCTTTCCAGAATACGCACACAGCTGAAAACCTCTTACGGCAACTGAGGAAGATCATCGCGGAATGGCTTACCCCAATTGGACTCTCCTGTGGATTTGTGGCATCAGACAACGCCAGCAATATTGTGTGTGCATTAAATATGGGCAAATTCCAGCACGTCCCATGTTTTGCACATACCTTGAATTTGGTGGTGCAGAATTTTTTAAAAAACGACAGGGGCGTGCAAGAGATGCTGTCGGTGGCCAGAAGAATTGCGGGACACTTTCGGCGTACAGGCAGCACGTACAGAAGACTGGAGCACCACCAAAAACTACTGAACCTGCCCTGCCATCATCTGAAGCAAGAAGTGGTAACGAGGTGGAATTCAACCCTCTATATGCTTCAGAGGTTGGAGGAGCAGCAAAAGGCCATTCAAGCCTATACAATTGAGCACGATATAGGAGGTGGAATGCACCTGTCTCAAGCGCAGTGGAGAATGATTTCAACGTTGTGCAAGGTTCTGATGCCCTTTGAACTTGCCACACGTGAAGTCAGTTCAGACACTGCCAGCCTGAGTCAGGTCATTCCCCTCATCAGGCTTTTGCAGAAGAAGCTGGAGACATTGAAGGAGGAGCTAACACGGAGCGATTCCGCTAGGCATGTGGGACTTGTGGATGGAGACCTTAATTCGCTTAACAAGGATTCACGGGTGGTCAATCTGTTGAAATCAGAGCACTACATTTTGGCCACCGTGCTCGATCCTAGATTTAAAGCCTACCTTGGATCTCTCTTTCCGGCAGACACAAGTCTGCTGGGGTTGAAAGACCTGCTGGTGAGAAAATTGTCAAGTCAAGCGGAACGCGACCTGTCAACATCTCCTCCTTCACATTCTCCCGCAACTGGGGGTGCGAGGAAAAGGCTCAGAATTCCGAGCCCACCCGCTGGCGGTGATGCAGGGCAGTCTGGAGCGACTGCTGATGCTGACATCTGGTCCGGACTGAAGGACCTGACAACGATTACGGACATGTCGTCTACTGTCACTGCATATGATTCTCTCACCATTGAAAGAATGGTGGAGGATTATATGAGTGACCGCATCCAAGTAGGCACGTCACACAGTCCGTACTTATACTGGCAGGAAAAAGAGGCAATTTGGAGGCCCTTGCACAAACTGGCTTTATTCTACCTAAGTTGCCCTCCCACAAGTGTGTACTCCGAAAGAGTGTTTAGTGCCGCCGCTCACCTTGTCAGCAATCGGCGTACGAGGTTACATCCAGAAAATGTGGAGAAGATGATGTTCATTAAAATGAATTATAATCAATTCCTCCGTGGAGACATTGACCAGCAGCAATTGCCTCCACAAAGTACACAGGGAGCTGAGATGGTGGATTCCAGTGGGGACGAATTGATAATCTGTGAGGAGGGGGATGTACACGGTGATATATCGGAGGATGATGATGAGGTGGACATCTTGCCTCTGTATAGCCAGTTTGTGCAAGGAGAGATTAATTGCTTCTTTTTTGGTGGGGGTCCAAACCAACCCGTCATTTCAGTCACAGTCGTGTGGCAGACCCTGTCACTGAAATGATGGGTTGGTTAAAGTGTGCATGTCCTGTTTATACAACATAAGGGTGGGTGGGAGGGCCCAAGGACAATTCCATCTTGCACCTCTTTTTTCTTTAATTTTTCTTTGCGTCATGTGCTGTTTGGGGAGGGTTTTTTGGAAGGGACATCCTGCGTGACACTGCAGTGCCACTCCTAGATGGGCCCGGTGTTTGTGTCAGCCACTAGGGTCGCTAATCTTACTCACACAGCTACCTCATTGCGCCTCTTTTTTTCTTTGCGTCATGTGCTGTTTGGGGAGGGTTTTTTGGAAGGGACATCCTGCGTGACACTGCAGTGACACTCCTAGATGGGCCCGGTGTTTGTGTCGGCCACTAGGGTCGCTTATCTTACTCACACAGCTACCTCATTGCGCCTCTTTTTTTCTTTGCGTCATGTGCTGTTTGGGGAGGGTTTTTTGGAAGGGACATCCTGCGTGACACTGCAGTGCCACTCCTAGATGGGCCCGGTGTTTGTGTCGGCCACTAGGGTCGCTTATCTTACTCACACAGCTACCTCATTGCGCCTCTTTTTTTCTTTGCGTCATGTGCTGTTTGGGGAGGGTTTTTTGGAAGGGACATCCTGCGTGACACTGAAGTGCCACTCCTAGATGGGCCCGGTGTTTGTGTCGGCCACTAGGGTCGCTTATCTTACTCACACAGCTACCTCATTGCGCCTCTTTTTTTCTTTGCGTCATGTGCTGTTTGGGGAGGGTTTTTTGGAAGGGACATCCTGCGTGACACTGCAGTGACACTCCTAGATGGGCCCGGTGTTTGTGTCGGCCACTAGGGTCGCTTATCTTACTCACACAGCTGCCTCATTGCGCCTCTTTTTTTCTTTGCGTCATGTGCTGTTTGGGGAGGGTTTTTTGGAAGGGACATCCTGCGTGACACTGAAGTGCCACTCCTAGATGGGCCCGGTGTTTGTGTCGGCCACTAGGGTCGCTTATCTTACTCACACAGCTACCTCATTGCGCCTCTTTTTTTCTTTGCGTCATGTGCTGTTTGGGGAGGGTTTTTTGGAAGGGACATCCTGCGTGACACTGCAGTGACACTCCTAGATGGGCCCGGTGTTTGTGTCGGCCACTAGGGTCGCTTATCTTACTCACACAGCTACCTCATTGCGCCTCTTTTTTTCTTTGCGTCATGTGCTGTTTGGGGAGGGTTTTTTGGAAGGGACATCCTGCGTGACACTGCAGTGACACTCCTAGATGGGCCCGGTGTTTGTGTCAGCCACTAGGGTCGCTTATCTTACTCACACAGCTACCTCATTGCGCCTCTTTTTTTCTTTGCGTCATGTGCTGTTTGGGGAGGGTTTTTTGGAAGGGACATCCTGCGTGACACTGCAGTGACACTCCTAGATGGGCCCGGTGTTTGTGTCGGCCACTAGGGTCGCTTAGCTTAGTCATCCAGCGACCTAGGTGCAAATTTTAGGACTAAAAATAATATTGTGAGGTGTGAGGTATTCAGAATAGACTGAAAATGAGTGTAAATTATGGTTTTTGAGGTTAATAATACTTTGGGATCAAAATGACCCCCAAATTCTATGATTTAAGCTGTTTTTTAGTGTTTTTTGAAAAAAACACCCAAATCCAAAACACACCCGAATCCGACAAAAAAAATTTGGTGAGGTTTTGCCAAAACGCGGTCGAACCCAAAACACGGCCGCGGAACCGAACCCAAAACCAAAACACAAAACCCGAAAAATTTCCGGCGCTCATCTCTAAATGGCACTGGTGGTGATGAGTATAATCCAGATGATACTCTCTGTGACCTGCCTGTGAGAAATGATTTGAACCAGCTTAGGACTGTGCCATCCAGACCACAGAAATGTATCAGTCGCTCAATCAGAAGCCCATGGTCCACGGTATCAAATGCTGCCGAGAGATCCAGAAGGATTAATATTGAACAGTCACCTCTGTCTTTTGCCATCAGAAGATCATTTAACACACACACCAGGGCTGTTTCAGTGCTATGTCTTCTCCTGAATCCTGATTGAAATGGATCATAAATATCATGGGTTGTCAGGCGGGTTTCCAGTTGATTTGCAACGACTTTCTCAATAACCTTTCCTTGGAAAGGAAGGTTTGATACCGGTCTGTAGTTGGTCATGCAGTCGGGATCTAAATTAGGTTTTTTAAGAAGCGGTCTAACAATTGCTTCCTTTAGGGGTCCAGGAAAAATGCCTGTCTGCAAAGAGCATTGAACAATTTTTGTAAAGACAGGACCAATTATATCCATACAACCTATTAGAAGCTTGGTTGAGGCTGGGTCCAGATCACAGGTGGTAGGACGCAAAATTCGAGCAATTTCAGCAGTGTCCTTTACATCCACTGGGTCAAAGCTGGTCCATGAAGGCAGGTAGCTTATATTGGCAGGCTTTGTAGTTTGGCACTCCTTTGATGGCACTGTGGAGATTCCAGCCCGGATGGTGGATATTTTATCTGCAAAGAAGTATGCAAACTCGTTGCATCTTGCCTGGGAGAGGGTCTCATCAGTCTGCAGGCATGCTGGCTTACAAAGCATCTCCACTGTGCGGAAAAGCTGAGCTGGCCTATTGTTTGCTGCTGTGATCTCATTTGACAGGAACTGTGCCTTCTTACGAGTGATTGTCGATTGATATTCTTCGTTATGCTTTATTAGTTTTATTTTGTCATCCACTAGGTTAGTCTTCCTCCATCGTCTTTCCAGTCTACGCCCCCTTTTCTTGAGCTCACTAACACTGTTGTCGAACCATGGAGCTTGACGACGTGGTTTACGAGGTCTTAAACGCACAGGGGCGATAACATCAATTGCAGCCATAACATCCCTATTATAATAACGGACTAGGGAACAGGGATCTTCACAGGCACCCAGTAAAGCAGAGAGATCCAGATTTGCTGCAAGAGCCTGGTGAGTCATACCCCTCCTTGGACGATACCTGGTCAACTCCACGGGCAGAGATCTTATTTGAGGGGTTGCAACTGAGAACCAGAGGGAGTAGTGGTCTGACCAGGTGACTGGGTTTATTTTTAGGTCAGTGACTTCTAATCCAATCTGAAAGGCAAGGTCGAGAGTGTGACCACTTTTATGTGTGGCAGAGGGAACGACCTGTGTGAAGCCCAGACCATTCATTGTGCACAGGAGGTCTTGGCCAAGGCGTGAGAGCTCATCATCCACCCATGCATTGAAATCCCCGAGGATGAGCCATCTTTGATGTTCCAGAACCAGGCCAGCAACAGTGTCTGCAATTTCTTGTAGAAATATCTTTCCATCTCCAGGTGGCCGGTAAATGAGAAGTACTCTGAAACCTAATCCTGTCGAACTCCGGGCAGCAATGCACTCGAATGAGCGAGTAGTTTCAATAGGGTGGACCCTAAGTTTAAGTTCTTTTTTGAAGCAGATAGCCACCCCGCCATCTATCCCATATCTATCTATCTATCTATCTATCTATCTATCTATCTATCTATCTATCTATCTATCTATCTATCTGTCTATCTATCTATCTATCTATCTATCTATCTATCTTTATCCCATATCTATCTATCTATCTATCTATCTGTCTGTCTGTCTGTCTGTCTGTCTATCTCATATCTATCTATCTATCTATCTATCTATCTATCTATCTATCTATCTATCTATCTATCTATCTATCTATCTGTCTATCTATCTTCTATTTATCCTTCAATAGATTTATCTCATATTTATCTACACTGTATATCTAACTCAAATCTAGCATATATTTCACGCAATCTATCTCTTCAGCTATCTCACATCTGTCTATTGATAGAAAAATCAATTGATCTATCAAACTAACTGCATATTGGATAAAATGTAAAAATCTTTACTGAATATTCAAAGCTCTAAACATTTCTCTAATTCTCTTATTTGCCTAAATAAGCCATTTTTCAGCATGGCGTTAGGAGAGGAGAGGGATCAATATGGATATGTCTGTAATTGGAAGTCAGTGGGGGATGAGCTGCTGGGGCCGCGGCACAATAGGCAGAGAGATGAAATGCTGAAGGGAGGTGACTGAAGAGAAGAGATTAAAGATGTGATCTCAATTAAACACCGAGTGATACCCGCATTATATTAAAATGTCTATGTTTTGTTACATCGCCTGGTATTTTTCTCTTACAGAAAATGAGCAAATGAAAGAATGAGGATAGATGTGTGAAAATAATGAAATTGATGGCGTGCAGCGTTTTACCTACTAATTTCATCCAAGCGCCACAAGCGTCCTGCAGATCGCGAGCGTCCTTGTTTTTAATCAGGACTTGGATGAATAAATACAATTCTCTTGTCTTGCTCTGGAAAGCATTCAGTGTCCCCGGGAAACAGGCCTCCTAAGCTTATCGCCACTCCGACATCCCGGTAACCGCAGCTCTGTACAATAAATAACCACTCTTGTTACAGATGATTACTAAGTGCCAATGCCAAGAGCGTGCACGGATAGGAATTCATATCTCTTTATCTCTATCAATCTGTGGGCCTTATTCAGACCTGATCACTCCTCTGCAAATTTGCAGAGGTCTGCGATCGGATAGTCGCCGCCCAGACAGAGCGAATACCCGATCCGTGCAAGTCTGCGGACTCCGTGCGAAAATCTCTGCGAACGCCGGTCAGCTGCAAATCCGTTCACAACTCATTCACCATCAAATGATTTTTCCAGTCTGTGCGCAGCCCAGGACTTACTCCTACAGAATCAGGCTGATCGGGGCCAGAGCGTCATACACCCGCCCTGAAAACGCTTGGGAACGCCTACGTATTTCCTGACACTCCCAGAAAACGGACAGTTACCACCCCCAAACGCCCACTTCCTGTCACTCAGCCTGCGTACTGCTAGCGATCAAAAAACACGCTGATTTCTTCTGCAGTTTGGCCTCGCGCGTGCGCATTACGATCCGTACGCATGTGCAGTCGATCGATAATCGGCCGCCTTGCGATTTTGCACAACAGTGATCAGGTCTGAACTACCCCATTGACCCAAATGTATTAATCTTTAAGTGATAAAGTGGGGAGAGATAAAGTACCAGCCAATCAGCTCCTAACTGTCATGTCACAGGCTGTGTTTGAAAAATTACAGGAGCTGGTTGGCTGGCACCTTATCTCTCTCCCATTTATCACTTCTCCAGGCGTAATACATCCGCCCCTTGGTGAGTGATCGATGGCAGCTGCTTCATGTCGGTTGTTAGAGGTTTCTGTTGAGGGCAATTTCTGTGGCTGTTGCCCGCCTTTGTTCTGGGTGCGTGGTGACAGTCAGTGGTGCCGAGAGAGGGGGAGGGGTACAAATTATCAGGGCCCAGGTCTGATGGAGGGTCCCAGCGGGGCCCCTTTACCTGGCAGCAGCTGCTGCAGCTCTTCTCAGGCCGGCACATACAGCTGTGTACTGGGCTCTGGTGTGGCCATGGAGGTGCTTAAAATACCAAATTTGTTTTTTTTCCCGAAGTGTGCATAACCACGCCTCCTGTGGGGTGAGGCACAATGCACATCTGCAGTCCTTCATCACGTATGCGCATACACCATACCCATCGCCAGCAGCGGTAGGCACAGGGGAGGGCACTGCCAAGGAGAGGACCTCGCCAGATAGTCATGTTTTGTACAGTACAGTATATACCTGTGGCATATTTGTTAGTGTCTCAGTGCTACTAATTACAATTTGCCACCGGTAATAACCCACGTTCCTGAATGCTGCCCTATCTCTGAGACAACCTGCCCAATTCTCTTCTGTCCTATTGAAATGTCTTCTTATTACAGTATTTCACGGCAGTGGTTTGTTAAGTGGACATCTCCTATATAATTGCCCAGATCTGTGACACTGTGCCTGTGTGGCTAAAGCTGGGCGTGGCTAGGAGCTCTCATTGGGTTAGCAGAAGGTCTATCACACCCAGTCCACAGCTGATTGGGCGAGAAACGCCCTCCCACACAGGTTACATCCAATGGGAGGCTTTGACCTTTGGCTGCTGTGTGTTCTCAGAGCAGGATTAGCAATGGGGCTGATGGAGCTGCAGCTCCAGGTCCACATCCCAAAATAGGCCCACTACATCTGCAGCATCATACCCTCCAACAATTTACACATAAACATCGCTACAAATCCCAAAAGGGGGCGTGGCCAAGGATACAGTGGCGTGGCCACACCCCTTTTCCTATACTTTCAATGGGAGTTTGGAGAGTCAAAAATCGGTACAGACCATAAAAACTATGTCCTGTACCTGCCAAAAAGGTCCAGCTGGAGGGTATGCCACTGCATCTGCGCTGCAGATAGGGGGAAAAAATCCTTTTACTGCAGCGTCATATGTCCTGCTGCCAGTCCGCCTGCCCCTCCAGCATCAACGATCCCCACTCCCTAGCCGCAGCGCAGGTGGAACAAAAGCTGCTGCGGCCACCGGCATAGATGTGTATGAAAGCGGCGCAGTGGAAGGCTTTCTTAGCCCTCCCTGCGCCGCATACTCTCTGAGCCCCGGAGCCTCCTCTGCGCGTGATGTCACAGAAATGCCTCCCCGCCACAGCCGTGCCCAGATCCCCAGAGGCCCTGACTCCGCAACACAGCATCTGGGCTGCCGGCCTGGAAGCCCCGAGATGGCTAATGTAACGGATAGAGTGGGTGATATCGCGGAGGGTAATGTCTGGACGCTGAATCAATGTAAAAGGTGACAGTGCTGTGCAGTGCAGTGGGTGTGCAGTGTCACTGACACTGCACAGCACTCTCACCTTTTACATTGATTCAGCGAGTCAGTCAGTTCTGCCAACCAGTCACTATTGTTAGCGCTGATGTCCCAACGCGCCGCATTACAGGGAAGTAGACGCACTAAATAAACTACAGCTCCCAGCAGCCCTTAGCGCAGGAGCATTCCGGCACTAAGGCCTGCTGGGAGCTGTAGTTTATTGAGTGCTTCTTCTTCCATGAAATGCGGCGCGTTTGGACATCGGCGCTGGCAATAGTGTCTGGCTGCTTGGCTGCTGTGCGAATCTACGGGAGAGCCACTGCCAAAGGGAGGACAGCAGCTCAGCTGCTTCCAGGAGGCTCTGGACCCCCTCCCCCACCTGCAGCACCCCCCTCCCTCTCCCACCCACGGCACCACCACATCAGCCTCTCCCCCACCCGCTGCACCCCCGCAACCGCTCCTCACCCACGTTGGCTCCGGACCGCCACCCGGGGCACCCGCCCCGCAGCAACCCCGTAACCGCCCCTCCCCCAACTGCGACACCCCTGGACTCCCTCCCTTATCCGCGTCGCACCCGCCACTCCCCCAACCACAGCACCTAGTAGGTGATTCATTAGGCCCTGCGTGCGCTGTTCACGCCTTTGTAAGGGGCTACGACCCCTTAACCATCGCACGCCCTTTGTCCGTGCAATATTTAACCACTCACACAATTAAGATTGGAGGTAATACTCCATATAATAAGAATATTGCACGCAACAAGGGCGTGTAAGGGTTAAGGGGGCGTAGCCCCTTACGACGGTGTGAAGAGCGCCCGTAGGGCGCGATGAATTACCTAGTTTATTATATTGATGAGCGTCAAGTCGACATAGTAAAATTTCAACATGGTTGCAATGTCCATATCACGTGATTAGCATGCCAACAGTGACTATGGAGACATTCAGCATGTCTACACCGATGACATGTCGATGTGATGGAATGTTGACCTAATGTCCCTGGTGGTCCAGCAGTCACTAGCCTGGTACTGGTTGCTGCAGTGACTCCAGCAGCTTCAGCTGGGTCCCGGTGATGATGTGATAGCCAGTTCCGGCAAAGACCTCTGAGGAGCAGCGGTTCTGGTAAGCATTATTCCATATCCCTAACAGTACCCCTAATCCTGCCCCTAGTGCCTAACCCTAACTTCCCCTCGCCCCAGCAGCTTAACCATAACCTCCCCACACAGCCTAACCCTACCCGTGGTGCCTAACCCTAACCTCCACCCACCCCAGCAGCTCAACCATATCCCCCCCACCCCACAGCCTAGCCCTAACCCTACCGGTGGTGCCAAACCCTAACCTCCCCCCACCTCAGCATCTTAACCATATCCCCCCCCTCCCCCACAGCCTAGCCCTACCGATGGTGCCTAACCCTAACCTCCGCCCACACCCAGCAGCTTAACCATATCTCCCCCACAGCCTAGCACTAACCCTACTGGTGGTGCCTAACCCTAACCTGCCCCCCGCCCCAGCAGCTTAACCATAACCTTCCCACACAGCCTAGCCCTAACCCTACCGGTGGTGCCAAACCCTAACCTCCCCCCACCCCGGCAGCTTAACCATATCCCCCCACAGCCTAGCCCTAACCCTACTGGTTGTGCCAAACCCTAACCCCCCCCCACCAGCAGCTTAACCATATCCCCCCCCCCCCCCCAGCCTAGCCCTAAACCTACCGGTGGTGCCAAACCCTAACTCCCCCCCCCCCCCCCCAGCAGCTTAACCATAATCCCTCTACTACAGCCTAGCCCTAACCCTACCGGTGGTACCTCTAACCCTAACCTCTCCCCGCCACGGCGGCTTAAACATAACCTCCCCCCACAGCCTAGCCCTAACCCTAGCGGAGGTGCCAAACCCTAACCTCCCCCTTCCCCAGCAGCTTCATTCCCCCACCCACACCCTATCCCTAACACTACCAATTGTGCATAACCCTAACCTCCCACCACCCCAGCAGTTTAACCATAACATCCCCCCACAGCCTAGCCCTAACCCTACCGGTGGTGCCTAACCCTAACCTCCCCCTGCAGCTTAACCATAACCTCCTCCCACAGCCTAGCCCTAACCCTATCGGTGGTGCCAAACCCTAACCTCCCCCCCGCCCCAGCAGCTTAATCCTTCTCCCCCCCACACGTCCTATCCCTAACACTACCAGTTGTGCCTAGCCCTAACCTCCCCCCACCCCAGCAGATTAACCATAACATCACCCCACAGCCTAGCCCTAACCCTACCGGTGGTGCCTAACCCTAACCCTCCCCCAGCCCACCCTAGCAGGTTAACCATAACCTCCCCCCAAAGGCTAGGCCTAACCCTACCGGTGGTGCCTAACCCTAACCTCTCCCCGCCCCAGCAGCTTAACCATAACCTCCCCACACAGCCTAGCTCTAACCCTACCGGTGGTGCCTAACCCTAACTCTCCCCCACCCCACACTAGCAGGTTAACCATAACCTCCCCCCAAAGGCTAGCCCTAACCCTACCGGTGGTGCCTAACCCTAACCTCTCCCAGCCCCAGCAGCTTAACCATAACCTCCTCACACATCCTAGCCCTAACCCTACCAGTGGTGCCTAACCCTAACCTCCCCCCACCCCAGCAGCTTTACCATAACCTCCCCACACAGCCTAGCCCTAACCCTACCAGTGGTGCCAAACCCTAACTTCCCCCAACCCCAGCAGCTTAACCATAACATCCCCCCACAGCCTAGCACCAACCCTACCGTGGTGCCTAACCCTAACCTCTCCATGCCCCAACAGCTTAACCATAACCTACCCACACAGCCTAGCCCTAACCCTACCGGTGGTGCCTAACCCTAACCTCCGCCCACCCCAGCAGCTTAACCATATCCCCCGCCACCCCACATCCTAGCCCTAACCCTACCGGTGGTGACAAACCCTAACCTTCCCCCACCTCAGCAGCTTAACCATATCCCCCCTCCCCCACAGCCTAGCCCTACCGGTGGTGCCAAACCCTAACCTCCCCTGCCCCAGCAGCTTAACCATATCTCCCCCACAGCCTAGCCCTAACCCTACCGGTGGTGCCTAACCCTAATCTCCCCCCCGCCCCAGCAGCTTAACCATAACCTTCCCACACAGCCTAGCCCTAACCCTACCGGTGGTGCCAAACCCTAACCACCCCCCACCCCAGCAGCTTAACCATAACCCCCTACAGCCTAGCCCTAACCCTACTGGTTGTGCCAAACCCTAACCCCCACACCAGCAGCTTAACCATATCCCTCCCCCCCCCCCACACACACACACAGCCTAGCCCTAAACCTACCGGTGGTGCCAAACCCTAACTTCCCCCCACCCCAGCAGCTTTACCATATTCCCTCCCCCACAGCCTAGCCCTAACCCTACCAGTGGTGCCAAATCCTAACCTCCCCCTACCCCAGCAGCTTAACCATAACCTCCTCCCACAGCCTAGCCCTAACCCTACCGGTGGTGCCAACCCCTAATCTCCCCCTTCCCCAGCAGCTTCATCCTTCCCCCCCCCACATCCTATCCCTAACACTACCAGTTGTGCATAACCCTAACCTCCCACCACCCAAGCAGCCTAACCATAACATCCCCCCACAACCTAGCCCTAACCCTACCGGTGGTGCCTAACCCTAACCTCCCCCGCCCCAGCAGCTTAACCATAACCTCCCCCCACAGCCTAGCCTTAACCCTACCGGTGGTGCCAAACCCTAACCTCCCCCTTCCCCAGCAGCTTAATCCTTCCCCCCTTCCACGTCCTATCCCTAACACTACCAGTTGTGCCTAGCCCTAACCTACCCCCACCCCAGCAGCTTAACCATAACATCACCCCACAGCCTAGACCTAACCCTACCGGTGGTGCCTAACCCTAACCTCCCCCTGCCCCAGCAGCTTAACCATAACCTCCCCACACAGCCTAGCCCTAAACTTACCGGTGGTGCCAAACCCTAACATCCCCCCACCCCAGCAGCTTAACCATAACCTCCCCCCAAAGGCTAGCCCTAACCCTACCGGTGGCGCCTAACCCTAACCTCTCTTCGCCCCAGCAGCCTAACCATAACCTCCCCACACAGCCTAGCCCTAACCCTACTGGTGGTGCCAAACCCTAACCTCCCCCCGCCCCAGCAGCTTAACCATAACCTCCCCCCACAGCCTAGCCCTAACCCTACCAGTGGTGCCAAACCCTAACTACCCCCAACCCCAGCAGCTTAACCATAACATCCCCCCACAACCTAGCACCAACCCTACCGGTGGTGCCTAACCCTAACCTCTCCATGCCCCAACAGCTTAACCATAACCTACCCCCACAGCCTAGCCATAACCCTACCGGTGGTGCCAAACCCTAACCCTCCCCCACCCCACCCTAGCAGGTTAACCATAAACTCCCCCACAGCCTAGCCCTAACCCTACCGGCGGTGCCTAACACTAACCTCCTCCCACCCCAGCAGCTGAACCATAACCTCCTCACACAGCCTGGCCCTAACTCTACTGGTGGTGCCAAACCCTAACCCCCCCCCCCCCCGTCCAATTCCCCCAACAGCAGCTTAGCCATAACTTCCACCAACAGCCGAGCCCTAACCCTACCGGCGGTGCCTAACACTAACCTCCTCCCACCCCAGCAGCTGAACCATAACCTCCTCACACAGCCTGGCCCTAACTCTACAGGTGGTGCCAAACCCTAACCCCCCCCCCCCCCCCGTCCAATTCCCCCGACAGCAGCTTAGCCATAACTTCCACCAACAGCCGAGCCCTAACCCTACCGGCAGTGCCTAGCCATAACCTCCCCCAGCAGCTTAACCATATCCCCCCACACAGCCTAGCCCTAACCCTACTGGTGGTGCCCAACCCTAATCGTCAGCATTCTTAGAATGACGATACTTTGCATGGTAACATTGCAGATGTCAACACTGTGAACATATCAACACTCTGAGGATACCGACACCGTACCTGTTGACATGATAACCCATGTCGACAATCTAATGGAGCTTAATGTGCTTTTCTTACTTTGACATATTGCACTGGTATCGAAAACTCACGACATGGCACAATTTAAATGTTGGTTTGGAGAAGCCACGCCTAGGTGCGTTTCGTACAGCGAGCTGCAGCGAGCGCCGTTCCTCTGTCCCATGGCAGCGACTAAGCCCCAAAGACGATCATGCAACTTTTCCTTAGCACAAGGGGGTGAGCCTTTATCCATTCACACCAAGGCGTCACCGTGCGACGGTTTGATCGCTGACGCCCTTCTACCTGTCTGATCCATCATGCTTCTGTAGAAATAATGACGGAGATCAGCCGTATTCAGCTCATTGTACTGATACATTGATTTCCGTTGTCATAGGTCTGCTTATGGCATGCTGAGCTGTATGCAGCGGGATAATGCGCGGAGATGAGAATTTAGAAGTGATTTAGCACCAAACACCTGTGTATTCCCATCATGGGAAGATGACCTGTCTGCCTATAGCTGTGTACGTTCCAAGGCGATACTTCCCAGAAGTCTGTGTTTATCGCAGGTAGTCATGGCTAAATACTTAATATTGATCTTACAGGAACAATAACACCTCCTGCAGACTAAACTGTTCTGCTGCAGCCTGAGAGTGACACTACACATATACCGCCATGTAAAGACACTTTATATATTACTATAAACCAGGCCTAATCCCTCACCCTGTCCACACCCGGCACTGACTCGTGTTAGCGTGCCAGGAATGTAACGCCTGGCTCATGGCTCTCATGAGGAAAGTGACTTTACCACCGTCACTCCACAGTTACCCCAATCCTGCCAACACACGCTGCAGTGTTACCCGTGTCTCGCAAGGGTACGGGGCCACACTGGGTCATCTCAAGAACAAGGCGTTAGACCCCTCTCAGAGGTCACATTTGGTACAATAATGGGTTACAACGATTCTTTCTGTGAGAACTATAGGGGTGGTCTTCAGTATGCCGAATGTCGGGATCCCGGCGCACAGTATACCGGCGCTGGGATCCCGACACCCGGCATACCGACAGATATTCTCCCTTGTGGGGGTCCACGACCCCCCTGGAGGGAGAATAAATAGCGTGGCGTGCGTAGCGCGCCACCGTGCCCGCAGCGTGGCTAGCGCAGCGAGCCCCCAAAGGGCTACTTTGTGCTCGCCACACTGTCGGTATGCCAGCGGTCGGGCTCCCGGAACCGGTATACTGGTCGCCGGGAGCCCGGCCGCCGGCATACCATACTACACCCAACTACATATAAGGGTTTTAAAGCGTCTCATCCTAAATGGCAGAACCATGGGCTAATTCAGAGTTGGCTACGATCAGTTACTCAGACGTGTGGGGGGGATGCCCAGCACAGGGCTAGTCCGCCCCGGATGTCTGGCTCTGCCCCGCCACACACGTACAAAAGCATCGCACGGCGGTGATTAGGACTCTGAATTAGGCCCCATGTCCGTATAACCTGCAGCTCCGTGGTACTGACCCCCGATGGGGCGGCTAATGGTCCTCTCCCAAATCTCTGAACACCAAGGACAATATTAAGTGAAGAATTGCACTTTATCTATAACACTATTGTGGACATAAACACATTTCCTCATGTACTGTACTTTACTAACGATCGATAGCTCACTGTAGCCCTCCCAATGCGTTCCCATGCAGCATATGCAGGCAATGCAACAAGCAGCTTTCTGAGACATGACAGCGCAATGCAAGTAACACACCAATGTGTGGTAGTATAACACCGGATTCTGGGGTCACTCTGTCCATGTGTCCCAGTCTTACATACTTTCTAGATAGCGGCTAGACTCTCAGTGATGTCACTGGCTCCTAGTGACCGGATAGGCTGCATTCTCAGTGATGTCACTGGTCACTCGTGACTGGATAGGCTGCACTCTCAGTGTACGCTTTCCTTCTATACCAGTAGACATTACACCTTGAAAAGATACCCTTATGAGCTTCACCATACCTGTCTTTTATGTAAGTCAGGTGTGTTCTCATGAATTAAGTCTAAAAAATCGTCAGTTCCCTGATCATTGATTAGGGAAGCCTACTAGACCATATTGAAAAATTATACCCTTCCTTGTGCATGACGATATTACACATTGCCTACCTCTGTTTTATTTCCCCTATCGTCTAATACGGCGAGTCTTTCAACAAATATTGAACACAGAACATCCTTGACTTTCCATTTGGAAACGGCAAAGTTAAGTATTTATTTAGCACTCTCACTTTTACCACCACTGCTTGAGCGATAGCGCCATCTAACCCACACCACCACCACTCTCTTTGCACTCTCAGTGATGTCACTGGCTCCCTAGTGACCGGATAGGCTTCATTCACAGCGATGTCACTGGCTCCTAGTGACTGGATAGGCTGCGCTCTCAGTGATGTCACTGGCTCCTAGTGACTGGATATGCTGCTCTCTCAGTGATGTCACTGGCTCCTAGTGACCAGATAGGTTGCACTCTCAGTGATGTCACTGGCTCCTAGTGACTGGATAGGCTGCTCTCTCAGGGATGTCACTGGTCACTGGATAGGCTGCACTCTCAGTGATGTCACTGGCTCCTAGTGACTTGATAGGCTGCGCTCTCAGTGATGTCACTAGCTCCTCGTGACTGGATAGGATGCGCTCTCAGTGATGACACTGGGTCCTAGTGACTGGATAGGCTGCACTCTCAGTGATCTCACTGACTCCTAGTGACTGGATAGGCTGCTCTCTCAGGGATGTCACTGGTCACTGGATAGGCTGCGCTCTCAGTGATGTCACCGGCTCCTAGTGACTGGATAGGCTACACTCTCAGTGATGTCACTGGCTCCTAGTGACTGGATAGGCTGCGCTCTCTGTGATGTCACTGGCTCCTAGTGACTGGATAGGCTGCGCTCTCAGTGATGTCACTGGCTCCTAGCGACTGGATAGGCTGCGCTCTCAGTGATGTCACTGGCTCCTAGTGACTGGATAGGCTGCACTCTCAGTGATGTCACTGGGTACTAGTGACTGGATAGGCTGCCCTCAGTGATGTCACTGGCTCCTAGTGACTGGATAGGCTGAACTCTCAGTGATGTCACTGGCTCCTAGTGACTGGATAGGCTGCACTCTCAGTGATGTCACTGGCTCCTAGTGACTGGATAGGCTGCTCTCTCAGGGATGTCACTGGTCTCCGGACAGGCTGCACTCTCAGTGATGTCACTGGCTCCTAGTGACTGGATAGGCTGCACTCTCAGTGATGTCACTGGGTACTAGTGACTGGATAGGCTGCCCTCAGTGATGTCACTGGCTCCTAGTGACTGGATAGGCTGCACTCTCAGTGATGTCACTGGCTCCTAGTGACTGGATAGGCTGCACTCTCAGTGATGTCACTGGCTCCTAGTGACTGGATAGGCTGCTCTCTCAGGGATGTCACTGGTCTCCGGACAGGCTGCACTCTCAGTGATGTCACTGGCTCCTAGTGACTGGATAGGCTGCACTCTCAGTGATGTCACTGGGTACTAGTGACTGGATAGGCTGCCCTCAGTGATGTCACTGGCTCCTAGTGACTGGATAGGCTGCACTCTCAGTGATGTCACTGGGTACTAGTGACTGGATAGGCTGCCCTCAGTGATGTCACTGGCTCCTAGTGACTGGATAGGCTGCACTCTCAGTGATGTCACTGGCTCCTAGTGACTGGATAGGCTGCACTCTCAGTGATGTCACTGGCTCCTAGTGACTGGATAGGCTGCTCTCTCAGGGATGTCACTGGTCTCCGGATAGGCTGCACTCTCAGTGATGTCACTGGCTCCTAGTGACTGGATAGGCTGCACTCTGAGTGATGTCACTGGGTACTAGTGACTGGATAGGCTGCACTCTCAGTGATGTCACTGGGTACTAGTGACTGGATAGGCTGCACTCTCAGTGATGTCACTGGCTCCTAGTGACTGGATAGGCTGCTCTCTCAGTGATATCACTGGCTCCTAGTGACTGGATAGGCTGCACTCTCAGTGATGTCACTGGCTCCTAGTGACTGGATAGGCTGCACTCTCAGTGATGTCACTGGGTACTAGTGACTGGATAGGCTGCCCTCAGTGATGTCACTGGCTCCTAGTGACTGGATAGGCTGCACTCTCAGTGATGTCACTGGGTACTAGTGACTGGATAGGCTGCCCTCAGTGATGTCACTGGCTCCTAGTGACTGGATAGGCTGCACTCTCAGTGATGTCACTGGCTCCTAGTGACTGGATAGGCTGCACTCTCAGTGATGTCACTGGCTCCTAGTGACTGGATAGGCTGCTCTCTCAGGGATGTCACTGGTCTCCGGATAGGCTGCACTCTCAGTGATGTCACTGGCTCCTAGTGACTGGATAGGCTGCACTCTGAGTGATGTCACTGGGTACTAGTGACTGGATAGGCTGCACTCTCAGTGATGTCACTGGGTACTAGTGACTGGATAGGCTGCACTCTCAGTGATGTCACTGGCTCCTAGTGACTGGATAGGCTGCTCTCTCAGTGATATCACTGGCTCCTAGTGACTGGATAGGCTGCACTCTCAGTGATGTCACTGGCTCCTAGTGACTGGATAGGCTGCACTCTCAGTGATGTCACTGGGTACTAGTGACTGGATAGGCTGCCCTCAGTGATGTCACTGGCTCCTAGTGACTGGATAGGCTGCACTCTCAGTGATGTCACTGGCTCCTAGTGACTGGATAGGCTGCACTCTCAGTGATGTCACTGGCTCCTAGTGACTGGATAGGCTGCTCTCTCAGGGATGTCACTGGTCTCCAGATAGGCTGCACTCTCAGTGATGTCACTGGGTACTAGTGACTGGATAGGCTGCTCTCTCAGTGATGTCACTGGCTCCTAGTGACTGGATAGGCTGCGCTCTCAGTGATGTCACTGGCTCCTAGTGACTGGATATGCTGCTCTCTCAGTGATGTCACTGGCTCCTAGTGACCAGATAGGTTGCACTCTCAGTGATGTCACTGGCTCCTAGTGACTGGATAGGCTGCTCTCTCAGGGATGTCACTGGTCACTGGATAGGCTGCACTCTCAGTGATGTCACTGGCTCCTAGTGACTTGATAGGCTGCGCTCTCAGTGATGTCACTAGCTCCTCGTGACTGGATAGGATGCGCTCTCAGTGATGACACTGGGTCCTAGTGACTGGATAGGCTGCACTCTCAGTGATCTCACTGACTCCTAGTGACTGGATAGGCTGCTCTCTCAGGGATGTCACTGGTCACTGGATAGGCTGCGCTCTCAGTGATGTCACCGGCTCCTAGTGACTGGATAGGCTACACTCTCAGTGATGTCACTGGCTCCTAGTGACTGGATAGGCTGCGCTCTCTGTGATGTCACTGGCTCCTAGTGACTGGATAGGCTGCGCTCTCAGTGATGTCACTGGCTCCTAGCGACTGGATAGGCTGCGCTCTCAGTGATGTCACTGGCTCCTAGTGACTGGATAGGCTGCACTCTCAGTGATGTCACTGGGTACTAGTGACTGGATAGGCTGCCCTCAGTGATGTCACTGGCTCCTAGTGACTGGATAGGCTGAACTCTCAGTGATGTCACTGGCTCCTAGTGACTGGATAGGCTGCACTCTCAGTGATGTCACTGGCTCCTAGTGACTGGATAGGCTGCTCTCTCAGGGATGTCACTGGTCTCCGGACAGGCTGCACTCTCAGTGATGTCACTGGCTCCTAGTGACTGGATAGGCTGCACTCTCAGTGATGTCACTGGGTACTAGTGACTGGATAGGCTGCCCTCAGTGATGTCACTGGCTCCTAGTGACTGGATAGGCTGCACTCTCAGTGATGTCACTGGCTCCTAGTGACTGGATAGGCTGCACTCTCAGTGATGTCACTGGCTCCTAGTGACTGGATAGGCTGCTCTCTCAGGGATGTCACTGGTCTCCGGACAGGCTGCACTCTCAGTGATGTCACTGGCTCCTAGTGACTGGATAGGCTGCACTCTCAGTGATGTCACTGGGTACTAGTGACTGGATAGGCTGCCCTCAGTGATGTCACTGGCTCCTAGTGACTGGATAGGCTGCACTCTCAGTGATGTCACTGGGTACTAGTGACTGGATAGGCTGCCCTCAGTGATGTCACTGGCTCCTAGTGACTGGATAGGCTGCACTCTCAGTGATGTCACTGGCTCCTAGTGACTGGATAGGCTGCACTCTCAGTGATGTCACTGGCTCCTAGTGACTGGATAGGCTGCTCTCTCAGGGATGTCACTGGTCTCCGGATAGGCTGCACTCTCAGTGATGTCACTGGCTCCTAGTGACTGGATAGGCTGCACTCTGAGTGATGTCACTGGGTACTAGTGACTGGATAGGCTGCACTCTCAGTGATGTCACTGGGTACTAGTGACTGGATAGGCTGCACTCTCAGTGATGTCACTGGCTCCTAGTGACTGGATAGGCTGCTCTCTCAGTGATATCACTGGCTCCTAGTGACTGGATAGGCTGCACTCTCAGTGATGTCACTGGCTCCTAGTGACTGGATAGGCTGCACTCTCAGTGATGTCACTGGGTACTAGTGACTGGATAGGCTGCCCTCAGTGATGTCACTGGCTCCTAGTGACTGGATAGGCTGCACTCTCAGTGATGTCACTGGCTCCTAGTGACTGGATAGGCTGCACTCTCAGTGATGTCACTGGCTCCTAGTGACTGGATAGGCTGCTCTCTCAGGGATGTCACTGGTCTCCAGATAGGCTGCACTCTCAGTGATGTCACTGGGTACTAGTGACTGGATAGGCTGCTCTCTCAGTGATGTCACTGGCTCCTAGTGACTGGATAGGCTGCTCTCTCAGTGATATCACTGGCTCCTAGTGACTGGATAGGCTGCACTCTCAGTGATGTCACTGGCTCCTAGTGACTGGATAGGCTGCACTCTCAGTGATGTCACTGGCTCCTAGTGACTGGATAGGCTGCGCTCTCAGTGATATCACTGGCTCCTAGTGACTGGATAGGCTGCGCTCTCAGTGATGTCACTGGCTCCTAGTGACTGGATAGGCTGCACTCTCAGTGATGTCACTGGGTACTAGTGACTTGATAGGCTGCACTCTCAGTGATGTCACTGGGTACTAGTGACTGGATAGGCTGCACTCTCAGTAATGTCACTGTTCTCTAGTGACTGGATAGGCTGCACTCTCAGTGATATCAGTGGCTCCTAGTGACTGGATAGGCTGCTCTCTCAGTGATGTCATTGGCTCCTAGTGACTGGATAGGCTGCACTCTCAGTGATGTCACTGGCTCCTCGTGACTGGATAGGCTGCGCTCTCAGTGATGACACTGGCTCCTAGTGACTGGATAGGCTGCACTCTCAGTGATGTCACTGGCTCCTAGTGACTGGATAGGCTGCTCTCTCAGGGATGTCACTGGATAGGCTGCTCTCTCAGTGATGTCACTGGCTCCTAGTGACTGGATAGGCTGCACTCTCACTGATATCACTTGCTCCTAGTGACTGGATAGGCTGCGCTCTCGGTGATGTCACTGGCTCCTAGTGACTGGATAGGCTGCACTCACAGTGATGTCACTGACTCCTAGTGACTGGATAGGCTGCTCTCTCAGGGATGTCACTGGTCACTGGATAGGCTGCTCTCTCAGTGATGTCACTGGCTCCTAGTGACTGGATAGGCTGCGCTCTCAGTGATATCACTGGCTCCTAGTGACTGGATAGGCTGCGCCCTCAGTGATGTCACTGGTTCCTAGTTACTGGATAGGCTGCACTCTCAGTGATGTCACTGGCTCCTAGTGACTGGATAGGCTGCACTCTCAGTGATGTCACTGGCTCTTAGTGACTGGATAGGCTGTTCTCAGTGATGTCACTGGCTCCTAGTGACTGGATAGGCTGCGCTCTCAGTGATATCACTGGCTCCTAATGATTGGATAGGCTGCGCTCTCAGTGATGTCACTGGCTCCTAGTGACTGGATAGGCTGCACTCTGAGTGATGTCACTGGGTACTAGTGACTGGATAGGCTGCACTCTCAGTGATGTCACTGGGTACTAGTGACTGGATAGGCTGCACTCTCAGTGATGTCACTGGCTCCTATTGACTGGATGGGCTGCACTCTCAGTGATGTCACTGGCTCCTAGTGACTGGATAGGCTGCACTCTCAGTAATGTCACTGGGTACTAGTGACTAGATAGGCTGCACTCTCAGTGATGTCACTGTTCTCTAGTGACTGGATAGGCTGCACTCTCAGTGATATCAGTGGCTCCTAGTGACTGGATAGGCTGCACTCTCAGTGATGTCACTGGCTCCTAGTGACCGGATAGGCTGCACTCTCAGTAATATCAGTGGCTCCTAGTGACTGGATAGGCTGCACTTTCAGTGATATCACTGGTTCCTAGTGACTGGATAGGCTGCATTCTCAGTGATGTCACTGGGTACTAGTGACTGGATAGGCTGCGGTCTCAGTGATGTCTCTGGTTACTAGTGACTGGATAGCCTGCACTCTCAGTGATGTCACTGGCTCCTAGCGACCGGATAGGCTGCACTCCCAGTGATATCACTGGCTCCTAGTGACTGGATAGGCTGCACTCTCAGTGATGTCACTGGCTCCTAGTGACTGGATAGGCTGCACTCTCAGTGATGTCACTGGCTCTTAGTGACTGGATAGGCTGCCCTCAGTGATATCACTGGCTCCTAGTGACTGGATAGGCTGCGCTCTCAGTGATATCACTGGCTCCTAATGATTGGATAGGCTGCGCTCTCAGTGATGTCACTGGCTCCTAGTGACTGGATAGGCTGCACTCTGAGTGATGTCACTGGGTACTAGTGACTGGATAGGCTGCACTCTCAGTGATGTCACTGGGTACTAGTGACTGGATAGGCTGCACTCTCAGTGATGTCACTGGCTCCTAGTGACTGGATAGGCTGCACTCTCAGTGATGTCACTGGCTCCTATTGACTGGATGGGCTACACTTTCAGTGATGTCACTGGCTCCTAGTGACTGGATAGGCTGCACTCTCAGTAATGTCACTGGGTACTAGTGACTGGATAGGCTGCACTCTCAGTGATGTCACTGTTCTCTAGTGACTGGATAGGCTGCACTCTCAGTGATATCAGTGGCTCCTAGTGACTGGATAGGCTGCACTCTCAGTGATGTCACTGGCTCTTAATGACTGGATAGGCTGCACTCTCAGTGATGTCACTGGCTCTTAGTGACTGGATAGGCTGCACTCTCAGTGATGTCACTGGCTCCTAGTGACCAGATAGGCTGCACTCTCAGTAATATCAGTGGCTCCTAGTGACTGGATAGGCTGCACTTTCAGTGATATCACTGGTTCCTAGTGACTGGATAGGCTGCATTCTCAGTGATGTCACTGGGTACTAGTGACTGGATAGGCTGCGGTCTCAGTGATGTCTCTGGTTACTAGTGACTGGATAGCCTGCACTCTCAGTGATGTCACTGGCTCCTAGCGACCGGATAGGCTGCACTCCCAGTGATATCACTGGCTCCTAGTGACTGGATAGGCTGCACTCTCAGTGATGTCACCGGCTCCTAGTGACTGGATAGGCTGCACTCTCAGTAATATCAGTGGCTCCTAGTGACTGGATAGGCTGCACTTTCAGTGATATCACTGGTTCCTAGTGACTGGATAGGCTGCACTCTCAGTGATGT